>NC_142925.1:17408750-17713125 GCF_054131065.1 Drosophila arizonae | reverse complement strand
GCTTCAGGATCCTTAAGACTGTTGCACTCAATGCCAAAGGCGACATTACCGATAACATCCGTGGTAAATCGAGCCATCAGCTCTCTCACCTCAATCACCGGAGACCTGTCTACCATATCTCCAAAGACCTTGATGAACTCGTGGCTTATCTTCACTACCGTGGGAAACATGTACTTCATTTTGCCAGACGTAAAGGTGGATGAAAGCTTATTCCTCATAGATCTCCATTTATGGCCATCGAGCAGAAATAGCTGCCCAGAAAGTGGGTCATCCTCGGGGTTGCTAAAGAATCCTCGATCGGAAAACTTATTGAAGTCCTTTATCAGAACGTGCTTCACTAGGAAAGGTTCCAATACAAATGCAGCTGGACGTTGGAACCAGTAAAAGCCCGCAAAAGGTCCAGTTCCTTTGAACTTGTTGTAATGATGCGTCCAAATATCTATAAACGCTCGCTCACTTTCAACGCCCTTCATGCTTCCCATTAGAAGGCTGGGTTCCTCGCAGGGAATGCCCTTTCTCTGCCAATAGTGCATGCGTTGATACAGTCGTATGAACAGATACCCGATCACTGCTATTAGCGCAGTAAGTAAGTAAGTAAGTAGTAAGGTGAAGACACCCATAATGATCACAGAAATTTGCTGTTCTTCAAAATTAAACTCAGTGCGTGTAGTGTAAGCAAATGCTCGTACACCACTGAACTCAAATGGTTGCCTGCACGGCTTTATAACTCGCTATCTCTATTGTCACAATGATTTGTATTATGGTATCGCGTGAAGTATTACTGGTCACACACAACGATCACTACTTTGGCCCACCTTCAGGGAAGTCAATGCTTACTCATTTTATTTTTATTTTATTCTTAAGTGTTATCAGTAGACATTTTGAAGCTTTTTATTTTTTTTTGTTTTGTTTTGTTTTGTTTTTGTTTTATTTATTTATTTTTTTTTATACCCTGAACCCATTTTCAATGGGAAATCAGGGTATAATGGTTTTGTTGAAATGTATGTAACAGGGAGAAGGAGGCGTGGCAGACCCCACAAAGTATATATATTCTTGATCAGGGTGACGAGCTGAGTTGATTTGGCCCTGTCCGTCTGTCTGTCCGTCTGTCCGTCTGTCCGTCTGTCCGTCTGTCCGTCTGTCCGTCTGTCCGTCTGTCCGTATGTATGAACGCGTCGATTTCCGAAGATATAAGAGCTAGAGACTTCAAATTTTTTTTAAAATGTCCGTAATTACAGCGCGCATATCAAGTTTATCATTAAAATTCGATAACTCATCCCGATCTTTTTTTATCGATA
This sequence comes from Drosophila arizonae, assembly GCF_054131065.1. Taxonomy (NCBI): domain Eukaryota; kingdom Metazoa; phylum Arthropoda; class Insecta; order Diptera; family Drosophilidae; genus Drosophila; species Drosophila arizonae. Next base: position 17,711,827 of record NC_142925.1, on the reverse strand, counting down.
AAAAACCTTATCGAAAACCAGTTATAAAATTATATCTTCTACACCTTTATTGCTAGAGTCTCCAAATTTTTAATGTATGCTTACATGCAATTTATACAATTTCGGTTTTTGTTAAAATTTACCCCCCACCCTTAAATTCTGCCCCTCACCCTCACTTTTGTAAAAAGCGTATTTCAAATACTAGAGACTTGTGCTTTGGCAATTACATGCATATCCATGTTATAATCATAATCTAAAAGTTTCATGAAGATCGTACGTCCATAAAAAAAGTTATTAAACAATTAAGTTCTCATAGTAAGCGCACACTGCAGCCCATGCGTGTTTATGCGTGGGTGCTTGTGTGTGTATGTGTTTGTGTATGTGTGTGTATGTGTTTGTGTATGTGTGTGTGTATGTGTATGTGTGTGTATGCGTTTGTGTATGTATGCGTGTGTGTGTATGTATGCCTGTGTGTGCGTACGTGCCTGTGTGTGTGTGTGTGCGTGTTTCTTGTGTAAGCTGAAAGACGCGAAAAATTATTGAAATATCTATTGCTCCAAGGGTTCAGGGGATCTCGTAGTCGAGCAGTCTCGACTAGAGCTTTCTTACTTGTTTTTTGTTAAAGTTGGCTAACTAGCCAGACATATTAATGAGTTAGCAGCGCCATCTTGTGGCAAGTAGTGGAAAAAACTTTTTTAGTCTTACTTAACAAAAGTGGTTTGGGTTTGCTTTTAGTATGGAGCTGCTTGGTGATTGACTCACAGTTGAAATAAAATCCGATTTGGCTATTTATTGAGTCTTAGGGACAGCAAACGGATTCTTTTTAATTATCTATCTAACAATCTTAGATAAATAAATGAAATCAAAATTGTCAATTAACTATAAAAATATCAAAACTGTAATAGTAATAGTAATAAGTAATATTTTGAAATATTGTAAAAATATACCATTTCATTAATAAAAAAAATAAAAAATAAAAAAAAAAATTAAAAGAAAACAAGTAAGAAAGCTCTAGTCGAGACTGCTCGACTACGAGATCCCCTGAACCCTTGGAGCAATAGATATTTCAATAATTTTTCGCGTCTTTCAGCTTACACAAGAAACACGCACACACACACACACAGGCACGTACGCACACACAGGCATACATACACACACACGCATACATACACAAACGCATACACACACATACACATACACACACACATACACAAACACATACACACACATACACAAACACATACACACACAAGCACCCACGCATAAACACGCATGGGCTGCAGTGTGCGCTTACTATGAGAACTTAATTGTTTAATAACTTTTTTTATGGACGTACGATCTTCATGAAACTTTTAGATTATGATTATAACATGGATATGCATGTAATTGCCAAAGCACAAGTCTCTAGTATTTGAAATACGCTTTTTACAAAAGTGAGGGTGAGGGGCAGAATTTAAGGGTGGGGGGTAAATTTTAACAAAAACCGAAATTGTATAAATTGCATGTAAGCATACATTAAAAATTTGGAGACTCTAGCAATAAAGGTGTAGAAGATATAATTTTATAACTGGTTTTCGATAAGGTTTTTTATCGATAAAAAAAGATCGGGATGAGTTATCGAATTTTAATGATAAACTTGATATGCGCGCTGTAATTACGGACATTTTAAAAAAAATTTGAAGTCTCTAGCTCTTATATCTTCGGAAATCGACGCGTTCATACATACGGACAGACGGACAGACGGACAGACGGACAGACGGACAGACGGACAGACAGACGGACAGGGCCAAATCAACTCAGCTCGTCACCCTGATCAAGAATATATATACTTTGTGGGGTCTGCCACGCCTCCTTCTCCCTGTTACATACATTTCAACAAAACCATTATACCCTGATTTCCCATTGAAAATGGGTTCAGGGTATAAAAACACTTAATAATCATTTATCTTACATTTTTTCGAATTTACAAGCAGCAATATAAACGTTACGCTAATATGGAATGCTAGGCTAGGAATGCTCATCAAAAGCGAAGCAAGCTCTGCTAGCTTCATATCTGATTACTCACGATGCAAGTCCGACTCCTGTGAATAATGTATACAAGCTCTATGAGGCAGTTAAGCTACGCGGTCTATACGTTGCGTAGATACGGAGAGCCGGTGCGATAAGTTGGCCAGGTGAGGCAAAGTTTTTTGGCTCACTGTGATATATGTATGTTAAGTCATTTAAGTACACACAATTGTTATATTTACCTACAGTGATCCGGCAACGCTGCCAGTATTTACTTTTTGTCGCATTTTATTTTGACATTTGATTAGATTTCAAGTGCGGATAACACAACAATAATGGCAGTAAATGAACTAAAATAAATTTCTATATTGTTTATTTTTGTTGGCGACATCTATATGAATTTTTATAACAGTGAGTAGGGTATATTTTTAAACATTCAAAACTATTTTGTTAAGAATGAATAAATTAGATAAATATATTTATTTCATAATTTTAGAAATCCCAAATTATTTTACCTAATTTTACTAAATATAGTATAGGATACCTCTTAGTCGTTCATCTCCTTTGCTTTTGTTGTAGCATTAAAGCGCTAATTGAATGTTAAATTCAGCAGGTCACCTGAACAAGTACATCGCGAGTAATTTCTAGAGAGTAATTTTTGAAGAGCACTCGAATAAGTTTACTCAGATTAATCTAAAGATTTGTAAAATGCAGCTAAAATGACATGACTAAAGTTAAATTACATTATAAATAAGTAAATACTAAGGAATGGACATTCTTCGAGTCGATAAGCAAAATTTTAGCATTTATTTGGCTTTGCTCATCGTCATCAAATAGCTATTTGACTCGGTGCAATTAGTTTATTGCTCGACTTTTAATTGAGATAACCCCACCTCAAAGCGAAATTTCCAAAGGTAACAACTGCTCTTTTATCTATAACAAAAGCAACAAAATAAAAGGTGTACAATGAAGCTGATAACAAACGAAAATGAACTTTAAATTGATTTCTGTCCGCGCTGTCGCACAGACTGACGAAATGCCCTACACTGAGCGACAAGTGCGCTGAGCTAGATTATTTGTGGTTTATTATATTTTTATTTTTATTTATTTTTTCTCATGCTCGACTCATGGATTCATCCTACACCCGGACTTACTCACATTGCGACTGCTATTGAGACTGGCCTCACTCGAACGCCCACTCGCAGCGCATTTAAGCCAAGTCAGGCCATAAGCAGCAATGGCTGTAGTGTAGCGCACTCCAGGCCCCAACACTCACTCCCCCCATTCCCTCCTCACAAATGAAAAGCTCGCTACGGCGCGGAGCGTATCGTAAATATGTTTTACTCAATTGCACTCAGTCGAACGGCGCGCTTTGGTAATGAACGTAACAGATTCAGCTTGTCGCTGAGAACGCGTCCGCGACTCGCATTAGATCATTGACGGATACGGCTTCCGGCCCCGAAAAGAGTCACTGGCCAAAATTGTGATATTGTGATATAATATACATATATGTATGTATATACATATATATGTATCTGATTATAGCTGTGTATAGTGCGTGTCTATATGTATTTGCGGATCGCTAATTGCCGTGCAGAGCTCAAAGCGCAGAAAACATGAAAATGGCTGACATGTGGATAATTTTCATGATATTAGGCCTAATCGTGCTCTGTCTGCTGATACTGCTCGTCATGGCCGCGCGTTATCAGCGCGACTACTGGCGCTATCTGGACATACCGCACGAGAGGCCGAAGAAGCTCTGGCCCATCATCAAGCAGCTCGCCACGCAGTCCCTCAGCACCGACGACATGAAGGTCGCCCACTATACGAGCATCTACAACAAGTTCAAGGGCAGCGGCCCGTTCTGCGGATTCTATGCGCTGCTGCAGCCGCGTGCTCTGGCCCTTGATCGCGAGCTGATACGGCAGATCATGATCAAGAATTTCTGGAATTTCAATGATCGCGGCATTTACTGCAATCAGAAGTCGGATCCACTGTCGGGCGATCTGTACGGCTTGCGGGGCAACAAGTGGAAGGAGATGCGCCAGAAGCTCGATCCCTGCTTCGAGCGGGACCGCATGGCCTGGCTCTATGACAGCCTCTACCAGGAGGCGGAGCAGCTGCTGCTAACGGTCAGCAGCACGCTGATGAAGCAGTCCCACTCGACGCTCCACATACAGAAGCTAATGCGACGCTACGTGCTCTCGGCCCTGGCCAGCTGTGTGTTCGGCGTGAACGCCGAGCAGCGGCAGAAGTACTCGCTGGACGAGTTTGAGCAGATGACGGAGCTGGCACTGAGCACACGCAAGCACGGCTATCTGATGAATCTGCTGATGATACGCTTTCCCAACGTCTGTCGGAAGCTGCGGCTGCGTCAAACGCCTAAGGCGGCCGAGGACTACTTTCTGAGCCTGCTCGAGGACATTGTGGCGCAGCGGGAGGCGGCGGGGGAGCGGCGACAGGACTATCTGCAGCTGCTGCTGGATATCAAGGCCGTGGAGCTGACCACGCACGAGTACGAGGCCGACAAGGAGCTGAAGGCGCATCTGCAGCACGAGCTGGCCGCCCATGCATTCGTCTTCCTCAAGGCCGGATACGAGCAAACCGCCAATACGTTGTCCCTCGCTCTCTACGAGCTGGCGCTCAACCCGGAGGTGCAGCGCGAGTTGCGCCAGGAACTGAAGGAGGTCATGGCCAAGCACCAGAACCAGCTCAGCTACGAGTGTGTGCAATCCCTGACGCTAATGGGCCACGTCATACTCGAGACGCTCCGGATGCATCCCATCACGCCGTACATAATGCGACGCTGCCTCAACGACTACACGGTGCCGGATCACATGAAGTACACGCTAGCCAAGGAGATATTCGTGATCATCCCGACGCACGCCATACACAACGATCCCGAGTATTACCCGGAGCCGGACCGATTCAAGCCCGAGCGCTGGGGCAGTCCGCGCGACTCCTTCAAGGAGCAGAGCACCTGGTTCGGCTTTGGCTCCGGGGTGCGGAACTGCATTGGAATGCAATTTGCAGAGCTGAAGCTGCGCGTGGCACTCGCTCTGCTGCTGCTGGAATTCGAGTTCAGTCTGAACTCGAGACGCCCTCTGGTCAGCCTGCAGGACGGCATCGCGCTGCAGCTGACGCCTCTGGGCGTGGTCGAGCCCGGGCTGGAGGAGCGTGCGGTCTAAAATCGAGTGTGACTACGAATAATGAATTTAAAATGTGAATAAAGTTTAGTTGGACTTGAAGAAGTCCAAGTAAAGGAAATGAAGGAAGATATGACGATCAAATGAAAAATAAAAGCATATTAGCAAACGCTTAATGATATTTAAAAGTAAACAGTGGATATAATATATAATATTAAATAAATGAAATAGCTATATAAGGAGTAGATGAATTTAGGAAATCAAATGATATTTATATTAAAAATGGTTGGAGAGTTTTAACTATTAACGACAGTATCGAAATATGAAAATATATGAAAGTATTCAGATAATTAACTGGGATTAAAGAATAAGATATTTAAAAAGTCAAATTATAGTTTCAAAAATAAAGACAAAACAAAAGCAAAAAGTATTAAATAACATTCAAATTTTTTAGGATATTCGAATGACTAGTAAAACAAATAACTTCGATTAAAATATATTTGAAAAAAAAAAATAATAATAATAATAATACAAATATATATATATATATTATAAATATGTAGAAAACAAAAACTAAAAGTTTCAAAGGCATAAACGAGTATCATACATATAAAAAATAAAAATAAAATAAAATAAAATAAAAATAATTTGAAGGTTTAGAAAGCTTGAAGTGAATATTTAAATAAATTACCAAAATAATAAATATCGAAGAAATTCCCTGTGGAACTGAAGCAATAGTAATATAAAATAAAATAAAATAAAATAACAATTCGAAACCCCTTTTCTATAAAATCCGAATTCAAGTTAATATCCGTGAAAAAAGAGAGCACAAACTAAACATAACATAAATTTTATTTATTTAAAATGCTCTAAAATAGTTGATCGTCAAATGAATACATATACAGATATATATATACTATTAAATACAATATGCCGCATTAGATTTGAATAGACGTATACTTTCTGACTAAATTGTTGCTACGCTCGGGTAGCTAAAACTCCCATAAATATTTATTTATCAACCACATTTGTATTTTTATACATAGATATATATTTTTAATTTTATTGTAAGTAGCTCTGCAAAAATAATTTAATTACATTTTAATTTATTGTTTACAATTGTGTTTTGTTAAAGTTGTCCTCTTTTCGTTTTTCGCATTGTCGTTTGCTGATATGGTTGCTTTATGGCTGCTACTGTATGTAGCCCAGGTTAATGTGGATTTTTTATTTTTATTTATTTATTTTTATTTTTTTCATATATTTAGTATTTTCTTAAGAGAAATTGTAAATTATTGTATACTTTAGTTAATATTTGTTATTAAGTTTTGACAATTTTCCACTTGATTTTAGTTGCATAATTATAAAACTTAGATTTACTTATGTAACTCTTGCATATATTATTTTCAGCTGTGAGCTTTTTAGACATTAAACAAAATTAATAAGAGAATAAATTAAATACGACTTAAAATTAATATTAAAAAGTATTGTTTGCGCCTTTCATTTGTTTGTGTGAGTGTTAACTATTAGCTAAATTATGAACAATTTTGTTTGTTGGTTTTACAGTTATGCTTGACCGATATGGAATGGTTTTTTAGCTACTTTCCCTAGGCAGCGCTACGAAATGCTAATTCAAAATCTTACCACTAACGTTTTGTTCGACATTTTGGCCGCTAATACAAAAATGGCTGCCCGGCCCAGCCGCTGCGCCTCACTTTGGCTGCTTGGGGCGCGCGGGCAAGGGCAGAGACTTGCGTACGGGCTCCCCACGATTGGGCAGCTTGCTGCGCAGCATCTGCTCGTGCACGTACAGCAGCAAGCCAACGTCGCGATGTCCGGCCTGCCAGGCGATCTTGAAGGCCGTGCTGCCATCCTGCATGGGAATCAAGTGGGAAGTGGTTGAGCAAAGGAATTGCTGAGAGCAGACATTGAATACTCACCACATCCTGAACCAGTGAATCGCATTCCGGCTGCGACAACAAATGCTTCACAATATCCACACGGCCGTGCTCGGCGGCGCACATCAGCGCCGTGCTGCCATCCTCATCCTGGATGTTGATATCGGCGCCGGCCTCGAGCAGCATTTCGACCATGTCGCTGTTACCATGCGACACAGCTAGCATCAATGCGGTTTGGCAGTGCTGCAAGAGTTCGTTTTGGGACAAAGGATCGGGCATGAGGTGAGTTAGTGGGTGGAACAATCAATAGTACCGTATGAGTGATGCAGTGCCAATCGACCCGGTGACAGGCCTTTACCTACCTTCTTGGCTCGTATGTTGACATCGGCCATCTGAAACAGTCGCTCCACGACTGTCCGATGCGCCGCTTGCTTCAGCTTGGCCAACGAGACGAGCATGACGCACGTGTATCCCGCGTTATTCATTTGGTTTACATTGCAAACCTTGGAATCCAGCAGTATGGATACGACGTCAAAGTTGCCATGCGAGACCGCATAGTGCATGGCCGTGTTGCCCTGAGGGAGGAGAGGGATATTATATTAATATTTGAGTTAAGGTCGGACTGGAATAATCCTGCTCACATTGCTATCGGAGAGATTGACACAGTACTCCAAAAGTGGCACCGACAGAGATTCAAAGTAGTCCAAGTAGTCCTCCACCTCGTGGGGATTGGATGTGGCCGTGCTGGATATGCGGAACCAGTGGTCGCTAATGGTGGCCTTGGATGCCTTCAGGCTGAACGAAGTGATTGGCCGAGAGCCCAGCTTCTTCAGCAGCGAATCATTGATCACTTTGAGGGCCTCCTTCAGCTCCTTGGCCAACTCAGATCTGCGGGCGAATAGAAATATATAAGTATATACATACAATGTTACAAGACAATATTAATAATTAATAGAGCAATTAAATAAATTGTAAATAAAAAAAAAAATACATAAAACATAATTTTGATATATACAAAATAATGATTTAAAAATAAAATAATAATAATAATACAACAAAAAATATATACAAATATTTATAAATTAAATTATTGCGAGATTAATAAAAATAAAAATAAATAAAAATAAAAGAAAAATAAATAGCTAAAAATAATACAAATAATTTATATATCAAAAATTAATTATACAAAATAATAAATAAATAAAACAAGAATATAAAAATATAATAAATAACAATGAAACAAAAAATATTTATAAATTAACAAATTAGAAATAAAAAATAACTAAAAATAAATAAATAAAAAATAATAAAAATTATTTAGATATAAAAAAAATAAAAAATTAAATTTTAATAATAATAAATAGAAATAACAAATATTTACAGAGAAATTAAAAAACTAAAAAAGTATATCAAATAATAAAAATGTACATCTCCACTCCCGAACTCACTTTTGCCTGGGCTCCGTTGGCGCCTGGGCGAGCTGATGTAGCTGGGCCTTGGTGGGCGGGCGCTCCTCCTTTGTGCTGTTGGGCTCCGCATCCTCTGTCTTCCGCTCGATGACGGTCACCTGGGAGCCCTCGCTCTGACTAGACTTGAGGGGCGTGCTGGACTTCTTGCGCGCGCCCTGCGAAATCTCGCGCTCCACATTGGAATCGCTGGACGCTTGCTCCGGCGAGGCGGACTTGGTGCTGGTCGTCGTGGTGGCAGACGATGTCATCAGCGGGGCTGGCGAGGCATCGCGCGACCAGCTAATGCTGACACGCTTTTCCTCGCGCACAATCAACTCGTCGTCGCCCATTTGGGTGAAGTCCAGATCCTTGGACGTGGCGGTTGACTTACTGGACGGCTGTTTGATAAAGCTCTGAGACTCCGGCGACGCGTCCAGCGCAGCGCTCGGCGGCTTCTCCTGCAGCGAGCTATTGAACGAAAAGAAATGAAGTTAATGAAAATATTGACAACTTTGAGCCAAGGGCGACACACGTTAGGAGCAGCACGGAGCAGCCGCTGACCACCAGCGGGTAGCAGGTGAAGCTGCTCAGCCCGGAAAACATTGAGAACACCATGGGAAGAACGAAAAGCCAAACAATAAACAAAAAAGTCGATAAACGAGGCGAAGCTGCAAACGCGCCAAAGCAAAAACGAAAACTGTGCCTGAAGGTCAATGCGACTGGCTTGCCACATTTCGGGAATTCGGACTCCGAATCGGAGTCGTTGCCTGCAGTGCGCATGACCAGCATTTGCCTGCGCTTGGTTCGTGACTTGGCTAAAAGCTTGCAGTGCAAGCTTTTGTGTGATACAGTGGAACAAATGTTGTAGCTAGGCGGAAAAATCTAGCCAAGTGGAACAAAGCTATTTAAATGGTAATTATTTGTTAATTTGTTAATATATTTTGTTAAGCGAAATTTACGGCGGCTAAACAGATATTTTTTTTTGAGAGCGAGAGCAATCACTGAAACTTGCGGCACAGTGGAACGATACATATTACTATTGTTGCTCTCGAACAATTAGTAACAAATAAGAACGTTGCAACCGGACGTTACTGACTGCGGTACCAGCTTTTTAATTTTACAATATACCACGCCCTCAATAGGTAAGTTTATATAGCTCATAACTTAGCAAAACTATAGAAGCTTTCGGCCGTGCGCCTACGCGAGAAGAGAGAATCGGAAAATACATTTTCGATTTGCCACGCCCATCGAAATTTTTAAAAAGTCTATAAGAGGGTGCACGAGAGAGTAGATGTTAACAGCTGCAAATATGTTTGATTTCATACAAAAAGGAGGAAGGCGAGATGTATGAACGAAGGGCCGGAAGGAGAGTGAGACATAGGGGGAACGGACAGGAATTGAACTAAACCTACTTACACATTTCCCTCTTCAATGAGTATAATTAATTGAATTCTCCTACTTCTACTCATACTCTACCTCTACCCCTTCCCCTACCCATACCCCTTACCCCATCCCTCTTACTCACCTCAGAAGCGTTTTTCCTTCCGCCTTTGGACTCTTGGGAGTCGCTGCTGCTCCTGCGGCCGTTGGCAACGTATAGGTATTCTGTCGCTGGAACTGCTTGCGCACCGGGCTGGGACTAGTGAGATGTTTGGGGCGCGGTATGCGAGAGTCCGCCGATGAGGAGCGGCGCACCGTGGAAGTGGTGGAGGAAGTAGCTGTGGGCGTAGCTGCTGCAGCTGTTGGGGAGACGGGAGCCAAGTCGCTTGTCTCCGCTTTCGAGAAATCCTTGGCCAGCACCTGGATGGCCTCCTTGCAGGAATCACAGTAGTTGGCCGCACAGGCGATCGAAATGTGCGGCTTGACGATGTCGCCACAGCCGACGTCTCGCTTGCGCACCTGCTCCGTGTTGCAGGCGGAGTGAACCGTGAGGCGCTCCGGCTTGGGCAGCGGCGGCGGCTCGGTGTTGCTGCCGGTGTGGCAGGTCGCGGGTCGCACGAGTGGCGCCATCAGCTGCTCGGCCCTGACGCTGCTGCGTGTGAGTCGCTGCAGGCCGTTGGTGTCCGTCTGCCGGCTGGTCGCCTCCACGGGCGCGCATTGGGTGGCCATCTGCTGCTGCTCCGGCATGACCTGAGCTCCGGTCGAGCGAACTGTGGCCGTTGTGGTTTGACTCGATGCCGAGTGGACTGGAGTGGAGAGCGTCTGACAGCCGATGGCCTTACGCTTGATCGCCAGCTGTTCGTGCTCGCCGAGACTGAAGGTGTTGCTGCGTCCCGGCAGCAGCTGAGCTGGCTTCGGCTTCTCCAGCGGCTCCTCGGTGCCGCAGCTGACGCTTACGCTGCGCTTGGTAATGGCACACTTCTCGCAGAGCACGTCCGTGGTGCGGTGCTCCGAGCTGCCCACGCTGCGCACTTCCGGCTGGCAGCTGGTGAAGCTCTCCCTCGTCGCGGGCTTGGCACTGATGCTCACATTGTGCTTGAGCACCGGCCGCTCCGGCACCGTCTGCATGCCCTTCTCCCGCTGCTCGCGCTGCGGCACATACATCTGGGTGCCCACCGAAATGAGCTGCCTGAGCCGCTGCTGCCTCCGCTCGCCGATCGCCTGCTCGATCCTCTGCTTCAGCTCCGCCTGTGAGTAGATCGCCTCCGCCTGCTGCGTGGCCACATCCCGTACGCTCAGCTTGGCGCCCACGGCCGCATCCCGTGTGGCTGTCACCTTGCCCGCTGCCTGCGTGGCCACATCGCGTCGTATGATGCTCGGCGAGCTGGAGCTGCTCCGCATGCGCGCGCCCAAGCTCTCCAGCGAAACGGGACTGATGCGCTGCGGCGTAAACTGCACGGGTGAGCCGTTCTTGACGCCCGGACTGGGTGGCGACGGCGTCTGGCGCTGACTGCGCAGCAGTTCCTCGTTGCGTCGCTGCAGGCGCTGCTTCTCAGAGCGGAGTGAATTCAGCTCCAGCTGCAAGACGAGACAGAATTTATTAGTTTATATATGTATATGTATATCCATTGCAGGTCTGCATGATTACATTTATTTCCAACATCATAGTACTGTACTAAAAAATGTATTCTTTAAAAAATATATTACACTTTTCCTTTTTTTTTAGGTAGTTTAATATTTTCACTGACATTTACACTGACAGTAAAATATTGTATTTTTTTTTTTATTGAATATATATTTATATTTATATTTATTTACATATATGAATATTTTACAAATTATTATATTTTTATTGTAAATATTTAATTATTTCTTCATTTTTTATATTTATTAACCTTATGATTAATTCTAAATATATTTTTTTCATTTTAGTACATATTTTTTTATTTTATGTATTTTTTATGTTTTATTTATTAATATGATGTTTATTAATTTACATTTTTATTATTATATTTTTTATATATATTATTTATTTAATTTTTGATATTATTATTTTTTATATAAATTTTTTAAATTTGTAATATTTTACATAATTATTTAATTTATTTATATTCTTATTTTTAATTTTATCATTTTATTATACACGTACCTCTTTAATTTTTCTATATATTAATTTATATGTATTACAAATTATTATTATGCTATTATTATTATTATTTTTATTATATTATTTATATATTTCTGTATTGATTTCATACAAATTTATTTAATTTATATTTATTTTACTTATATTTGACTCACCTCCATGTCTGGTATGACCTTGACCTGTTCCTCTAAGTCCTTCAGTCGCTTCAGGCTCAGCGCCATTTGCTCGCGTATCTGGCAGAGTGCCTGCGCATCCGCCGTGGTCTGCCCAGCCTCGGAGCTGGCGGGCGACTGCAGCGGGCTGGCAGTGTCGTGTCCATTGGTCTCCTTGGTGCTTTTGGGCGTGGCCGTCAGATGATGGCGACGCGGCGGCGGTGGGGGTGGCGCGCCCTTGACCTGCTCCAGCTGCTCCACCGGCGACTTGGCATTGGCCGCCACCGTGGCCAGCACATAGCTCTCGTACTGCACCTCGCCGGGACTGGGCCGCTGCTGCAGAGGCAGCGTGTTCGAGCGCTGGAAGAGATGCGGAGTGCTCGAGCGCGGCGAGCGGTTGCCAGCCATGCAGGAGTCTATAAAAAGATGCAAATACAGTTTAGACCACGGCTCGCTTTTAGCCAACTTCTCGGCTGGTTACTTGCTCTGTCTATGGATTTGCTCAAAACTATTTTAATTTGCAGACTTGCCATAGACGCTCACAGTTTGCTACTGACGGCGCGACGGCCGAAGAAAAAAAGTCACTCGCTTGCTATTTTAATATTTTAATATTAGTGATAAAACAATGTTAATACATATCTATCGAAACTGTGCCACAGCGCGCATAATTTGCACACACAATGAAAGAAGCGAAATAAATAAACAAACTGCAAACTGAGTGTAAATGCCAAAAGACAGAAGGCAAAAGCCACAAGCCAAAAGCCAAAAGAGACTTGGCTCTCTCTCTCCCTCTCTCTCTCTCTCTCTCTCTCTCTCTCTCTCTGTCCTCTGTGTGCTTCTGCCTGACTGCTGATAAGTCGGGGCGCCGACTGTTGTCGCTATTATTCAATATTGATTTTACCTACATACAGACAATATATTGCACTCGTTTGTTTATATAAGAGACAACGAGCCTTCCGCCCGACTCGGGCACTGCCCGACTTCCATTCCAATTGATAGTGGCAAATGCTTATCTCCAACTAGTTCATATATGTATATCTACGATCTGGCCATGAATCGCTGACAAATGCAAAAATTGTGAAGTTGAAGTGTTGTAGGTGTTTACCAATGAATAAAAGTTATTTTTTTTTTTTTTTATAAATTTTGGGCATATATTTATTTTTATATATTTATCTGCCTATAAGTAAAATAAAATTTCCATCATGAATATAACAATATAAATTAATGCTTCTTCAATAGTAAGTTTTCCATTTCTAGAATTGATACTTCAAAATTGTTTGACTCGATAAGTTACGAACAGTTGAGTATCTTTTCATATATTTATATGATGTTTCTTTTTTACAAGACTTTTATTTTTAATTTAAATATTAAGTGATTAAATAAAGATGAAATATATAAAATTAAAATCTACTCTCAAATAGAAAAATTACATAAAAAAAAAAAAATAAAATACTGCGATTAAATAAGGGTGGATTCATGAATTAGAAATAATCAATAATTTCGTAATAAACATAATGTAATACTGTGAAGGTAATAATAGACAGATTTTTAAGTAGTGATCGAATATGAAGTTTATATTTGTATTTTGCAGCACTACTATTTCCATGACCTCAAGTGTATATGTATTAGAAAATTTTACAGAACATTTGAAGGCTATGTTGGAAATCTATGAAATAAATTAACAAATAATTCATATTCCACAATTGAATTACTTTATTCCATATATAATTAATAATAATATATCTACAAATTATTCAAGATGCTGCAGACTGATCAGTTGGTCTATGAAAATATCAAAGTTTAACCCAAAATATAAATAAACATACATATTATATATATGTACATATTTCAAGGTCTTATCAGTTTAAATTGCAAGTTAAATATTGCTGCTAATGCATAATTCCTAAGCACTCACAAAGCAATATGCCGCAGTAATAATTCAAATTCAACAAAAATTCTATCTGCGTGTACGCATAGCTTTCTCAGGCACTGTCTTTCGACAGTTGTTACTCATCGCTTTTGCCGGCTGCCAAGTCTTTTTTTATTGTCGCTGCTCCATTTGCTACTATTACTTAATTCTATGCTAAGCGAGCGACTTCTGTGCACTGAACTCTGGCTAAGACGATTTAAATAAAGAAAGCAAAAACAAAATGAAATAAAAATAAAATAGCAGAGAAGATTTCTATTTTGTGCGCGCTGTGCGCTGCCAAGTTGGCTCAGCTGTCGAGAAAGATGGTCAAGGCAAGGCTGGCCGCAAGGGGCGCAAGTCGCGTGTTTGGTAGCATTGACCGGGCCATAATTAATCAGTTTTCATGGGCCAGAAAATTAGCGAAATGAAAATCAAAAAGCCGCCCAGCTTTGCCCAGCTAATGTCCAATTTAATATAAATATATATATTTATAGTATCACATTTGGATTTCCCGCTGTGGCTAATCAACCTACAATCATTCCACCAGGTTCTCAATGGACTTTGCCTTGACGTCGTCGACTTTGTTTTGATCTTTCGAGTTGTCTCCTTGTTCCGCAATGTATCGCTGGCTGTGGCAAACATTGTTGTTGTTGTTATAGTTGTTGTTGTTGTTGTTAGTTGACTTTGATTTTTAGTTTGTTAATAGCACAATTATTTCGAACAAAAGCAGCTACACAATTAAGAGCACATTCAGCTAGCAGTCAAGGCGGCTGCCATTGCACTTTGTGTTAATGCGCGAAAAATAAAATACAAAAAGAAAAAAATAATAATAATAAAAATGTAATTTATTAACAATTTTTTTGACGACCTGGTTTGCTTTTTCGTTCGCTGTTAATTGAAGCATTGCGGTATTAATTTGATTTGATTTCTCAGCTATCAAGCAAACGGCTGGCACATTCACATCACAAATCGATGCGAATCGTATGGACGTCATGCGTTATCTCTCACAGTGCTGCACAGAATTCTGTGCACCACCATTCGCAACTCACTCTGCATGAATTCATATTTGATTCGCTTCAAAATCGTTAGCATTGGCATTGCAAATTGAAAAAACTGTTTGTCGAATTTATTCATGTAATTTTTTTTCTTTATAATTTATTTCGTTGTCTTTTTTTTTAGATTTTTCTCTTTGATGTTTTTTTTTTTTTTTTTTTTTGTCTTCTTCGATTGATTTATTCTTATCATATATTTTCACGCAACTCCTACGCAAATTCGTGTATTTTTTTGTGCTCTCCTTTGATCTCTATTCGATTATTCATCGTTTTCCGGTATAAAATTAGAATTCAGTTATTTACTGTAGTTTAAATGAGAGTTAATCAAAAAAATTTTATCAGGGTGTTCTATAAATAAAATCTTAGTTCGTTGGTTCTTCGGCGTTTGTCGATGCTCGTACTTTTTTTTTAAATTAAAAAAAAAAATTTTTTTTTTTTTGTGTCCGTCCGCACGTTTCTCGCTGATTAGTTGTTAATTGATTTTATTTTAATTATTTTGTATTGCACTTATTTTGCATATTCTAATTAAATTATATGTCTGGCTACATTCGGTTTAATTAAATTACTCGTTTAGATCATTTCGCTGGTTTAATTGCTTTTTATTTCGCTGCTAGACACATTTTTTTTATGTTTTTCGTTCGAAAGTCGTCGACAAACTGCGCTGAGATTTTCGAGCTGCTGGCAGCGGCGTAAAAGCAACAAAATTTATTTAGCAACAGTATTTTATTTTGTTATTATTTAACAGCTCTTGTGGCAGAGCACAGCAAAGCACAAAAAAAAAAAAAAATAAATAAATAAATTGTTATGTATTACTAACAAAAAGGAAAAACAGCGAGAATAGTATATTATACTGAGAGAGGTTCGCGAGTGGAGAGCCTCAGCGATAAGGTCGACGCACGCTCAGCAAACACAAATTGTACAACAGCAACAAATAGAAAAATCAAATAAAAATAAAGTCAAACTAGACAACAGTTTGCAGATAAGCTAAATGCATATAAATGATAATGCTGATTATTATAATGACGCGAAGAGAGTATTTGGCAATACATATACTTGTTCATATATTGAGAGAAACATATATATATATTTAGATTTACACATAAGAGCGGGGCCACTACGTTTCAAGGTGGATCTTCTCTTTGGGTTGCCTCATCGTTTTACAGACAAATATTAACACGTTTTATTTGACTATTTGCCTATCGATTCGTGTTCGTATTCAATATTTGCCTTGCATAGACTTGACATATTATGCTCTATGGTTTCAATGAAAAAACGCCCCACAAATTTGTGGGGCAGTCAATCGATCAGCTGTGGGCAATCGATCAATTTATAAGCAATTAGTTATAATTTTAAAATTTGCTAAAATGTGTAACTAAATATAGAGCAGCATATATAACAAGGTAACTCGAATATTGTTGAAATATAGATAAGCTTAGATAAGCTAATGCTTCTTTCTGCTCATATGTTTTCTGTTAGGGATTATTGCACACTGGCGAACGCATGGCATATTTTCAAGAGCAGTCAGTCATGACTATATTTTGCAGCTACTGCCGAATGATCAATGATTAAGCAATTTTTAACTAGCTAAAAATAAGATTAGTGAAGTTGCTAATAATTAATTATCATGAGAAAAATATATCTAAATTTGGTACGGGTTATGCGTATTATGAGAGTAAATACTCTTTAAGAAATCGGGAGTGGAATGAAGATTTTAATGAAGTCATTTATCTTTCAAATTAATTAGCCAAAATATAGCTAAAGTCTAAGCAACAGCAACTCTTTATATATAATCAAAAATATATATGCTTCTTAAATATCAATATTATATCAATTTATAATTATATAATCTGAAATTAATTTTTGACATTTTAATTAAATACATTTATTTGTAACACAATTAATTTATTTCAGTCTTTTGTAATTTTTAAAAATATAAAACTGTGTCAAATTTGTCTACATACTTTATACAAAAATATATGTATGTAAAATAAATATATAATATGCATATATATTTATTATACTTATTTTTTTACCTAAGTTTCATAAAGAACTTTGACTAATTACACACAGAACATTCATAATCTATAATTTTTCTTTCGTGAGTGTATCTTGAATCTAACTTTGCAAATTTTCAATTGTTCTCGATGTACTTGTCTAGACTTGCCTTTAGGCCTCAAGGTTAGCATATATCTACATGATATCGCATTTTAACATTTTGGCATTTGGTTATAATTAGATAGTCTGCTGGGCTCGTCTCTCAGCTCGGCGTCAATTGTAAAGATTTTTTTTTTTTTTTGGCAAGCAATATTTTGGCAACGCGTATTCGATTAAACGCAATTTATAAGCCATTTATAACGAGCCTATGCAAACGCTATTAAGGTGCTCATATATCACATACACAAATATATATATTTATACAACAGTTATTGTTAATGCCAAATCTCATTAACAAGAATTGCTCCTCCCGCACCACACAATGTTATGTTATTAACAGCATTCTGTTGTGTACTGCTGAGTACTTCCTCTCACACACTTGTCACTTGCCTCTCCTGGTACTGACATTTCGATACAACTATATATTCACAATACTATACGAGCGACACAGCTCTAATCTACAAATAAAGACGAGGAAACTACAAGCCGGTCTTTTACTTATCGGCGACGCCATCACTCCAACATTTGGTCCTTCGAGCCGGATCTTCATCCACCTTCACACCAGCATTCCATCGGCCGTCGAGATAAGTACCCCATTCTTGTCTAGAGTAGTACATACATATATATATGCATAAATACACTGGCACCTCTCATCCGCCTTCCCTTGTATATACATATATATGTACTAATCTAGCAATATTTCGACTACATGCCTATATGTATATATTCTTATATATATAGATATGTATTAAGCTGTGTTTAAATCCGATTAATATTTATTAACACGAGAAGAACAATATCCTTTGTTGATCGTTTAATAAATTTATTTACATATTCTGCCTTTTCATCCATCCGCACATACATACATATGTACTCATATACATATGTAACTAGTCGCCGGCTGCAGAGAGACATATATATGTATACATACATATATACATGCTCCTCGCTCAACTATTAAATAAAACACAGTATCCTTTGTTGTTTTTAATAGTTTTATTTTGCAATTTAATAATTAATTTCTACTAGTTTTACTTATCTATTTGCTAATTGTGTGTCCGCTTTCTTCTGTTTGTACGAACATACGCTCATACATACATACATTCATGTATGCACATATGAGCATCTTGAAACTTCTTCATATTTCACTCGCGTACAAACAGCCCAGCAACACAATTAACATATAAATTCACAATAGCAACTTCCACATACATATACACTACACATTTACTAAACAATAATCTTAAATTGTTAAATTGGTTGTTTTGTGTTGTGTCCAAGCAGCTGAGATCGTCACTAGTATCGATAACATTTTCAATAGCTATCAGCGGCCGCCACAATTTCGTAACGATAGTTGTGTCACGATCAGTATTTATCGTATTTCAAAGAGACATTGTAAAGCAAATTTAATTATTAAATTTATCCTAATTAAAATAATTAATTACAAAGCCGAATTTTAAATTAAGAATTTGATTATTTAATTTATCCTAATTAAATAAATTAAATTTTTTGCCTTTTCTTCTTCTTTGTTTTCGCTTTACTTGCAACAAGGCAATAATTCTTTTCTAATTTGCTCTACGTTCAGTTGACAACATTCTTGCTCTTGTCAACTGAATTACTTTGTTCTTTGAGTTAATTTCTGCCTCCATATCAGAAATTTCCAGCAGCTAACTTCTAGTTAGCATCCATGTCTGATCGTTCGGGTAGAGCGCAACTTAGTGTATCAGCTTCGCGTCTGATCAAGCGCAGTGCCTCTGCATCACCCATTCCGTCCGGGAAACCGCAGACAAGTAGCACTTTCAAGCGTAGTCCGGTCGTCACCCGATCCAGTCCAAAGCCCGCAAGTCCGTCTAAAATGTCGTTGTCTGACTTCATCTCGGCTGCGGATAGGCTCATCAAGTTTGAGTCGCGCATTGACGGTCCCGGAGACTCTAACGCCACCCAGGCGGCTCAGCTCCGAGCATTCGAGATCCGCCGAGATCGGGTCAAGGCATTGTGGGATGATGTTGAGCAGCAATATAAGATCTGTGCCAGAGCATTGAGCCAAGGGGCGAGCAGTGGCGAAGTTGAAGCCATGGAGGCCAAGTTCGACAACTGCTACGCTGTCTACGAGCGGTGTACGACCCACCTGAGTGTACAGATCGATGCACTTTCCGCATCGAGTACACCGCCCGCTCCTATGTCCGCTCCTTTCGCCTCGTCTGAAGGCTGTCGCCTTCCACCCGTTGATATGGAAGTGTTCCACGGCGACTACTTGCGCTGGCCAACATTCCGCGATCTTTTTACTGCGATCTACATCAAAAATCCGTGTTTAACTCCGGTGGAAAAGCTATTCCACCTTAATTCGAAAACAGCAGGCGATGCAAACGCACTAGTCGCAGAGTATCCTCTCACAAACGACGGCTTTGCATCGGCTTGGGTCTCTTTGTGTGATCGGTTCGAGAATAAGCGGCTGTTAGTCAACAGCCAGCTTAGAACTCTTCTCAACCTTTCCAAGATCACCAAGGAATCAGGCTCCGCTCTCAGAGAGTTGCATGGCACCATTCATAGATGCGTCACTGCAATCGAGCATGCTCAAATCTCTACGGAGAATTGGGACTGTATCCTTGTGTTCGTGTGCACATCCAACTTGCCAGATCACACTCGATCTCTCTGGGAGCATTCATTGACACGAAAAACCGAAATCCCAGCCTGGCAGGACGTTAGTCACTTCCTTAGCGAGCGCGCTCGTGCTCTTGAGGCTATGGAAGGTGACCGTTCTGTTCCAAAAGTTCCAAACTCAACTCCGAGATCTGCGAACCCTGCCTTTCCGAAACGACTGAACTCGTTCAGAACGCAAGTGGACACAATCGGTACAAGGTGCGATCTGTGTTCAAGAGAGAATCATCCAATCCGATTCTGCCCTCAGTTTCTCCAACTATCCATTCATGAACGAGAGAGTTACATAAAATCAAGGAAGCTTTGCCTAAACTGTTTCGCTAAAGGTCACCAGTTACGAGAGTGTACCAGTACTCACAACTGTTTCACGTGCAATGGTCGACATAACACCCTACTCCATAGGGACAATACTCTTCGGACCGCTGCTGCCTCCGCAACAGCTATAGCTCCGACTCGTACTCCAGGTATGTCCAACGTCCAAACGTATCTGGCTGCCAACACGCGAGGTGTCCTCCTCGGCACGGCGGTGATTAATATATGCCACTTCGGCGCAACCTATCCCGCCCGTGCTTTAGTCGACTCAGGGTCCGAAGCGACTTTCATTTCTGAGCGACTGTTCCATAATATCAAGTTGCCCTTCAAATCCGTGCATACTCAGGTATCCGGCCTGAATCAAGCAGTGACAGCTGAGGCACACAAGCTATGCAACTTTGATATTGGTTCTCCGTTGAAGCCGAGACTGCGAATCAAAGCTTCTGCTCTCGTCGTGCCAAACCTGGCTGGTAACATCCCTTCGTCCCCAGTTCCGCAACTCTTGTTAAACAAACTTCCGAAAGTTCAGCTAGCTGACCCCGAGTTTTACAAGAGTGCGGAAATTGATGTCCTGATAGGCGCGGATATCCTTCCGACTATCATTCAGGGAGGCTATCACCCTAATATTTGTGGGCCTCTTATAGGTCTGGAGACTATTTTCGGTTGGGTACTGACAGGCCCACTTTCACAGATGATACCAGGAACGGTCTCCTCCTTCACAACTCAAGTTTCTGTTTCGGAAGAGGCGAAACTTGAGTCTCTGCCAACCGTATCATCTGACGAAGCTCTTCCATTCCGAGCTCCCGACAGCACCACTCCGAAAGTGAGGGTCGGTTTCAATGCTCTCCGTCCAGCACTGAATGACAGCCTGAATAATATTCTTTGTTCAGGCCCATTATTCCAACCCGATCCTCGTCCTCCTTGTGCTGTCAAACTGACCTCCATGTTGTGTTCTAACGAGCAAGCAATTCAACCTCCAACTCATCCGATCTTCCAGATAAAGACGCCGTCATCCAAAAGCAGCAAGCCACGCGGTACCAATTCCTTCCAGTGCCGCGTGTGCCCAGGAACCCACGGACTCCGGAATTGCCAGCGTTTTCTGGGCCTTTCAGAGGAGAAACGGCTGAGTGCGGTACTTATGCATAAGTACTGCACGAACTGCTTGGCTCACGAGCACTCCGGGCAATCCTGCCGCAACAAGGGACGTTGCAAAACGTGTGGCCAGGATCACCACACGCTCCTGCATCTCCAGGGATCAGCACGTCACTCCGCCTCGGCTCTCAAAAAGGCGGTCACAGCTCCGCTGACGGCTTTGATCCGCACACCAAAGGGTCTCCAGCTTCAAACGCGACGTCCTAATTTGCAATCCTTGCAAGGGGGGGGAGTATGTTAATGCCAAATCTCATTAACAAGAATTGCTCCTCCCGCACCACACAATGTTATGTTATTAACAGCATTCTGTTGTGTACTGCTGAGTACTTCCTCTCACACACTTGTCACTTGCCTCTCCTGGTACTGACATTTCGATACAACTATATATTCACAATACTATACGAGCGACACAGCTCTAATCTACAAATAAAGACGAGGAAACTACAAGCCGGTCTTTTACTTATCGGCGACGCCATCACTCCAACAGTTATCATTAATCAATGTCAGCTCTATGCTCCTGGGCCAGCTGAAAGGTCCGCGAGCAAAAAGCGACAATTTGATTTGTTTATGTTCGGCTGAGTTTCTTGCATTGCGTTTTGCACACTTTATGGCAAATTTATGGCATAAACAAATACAAGAAAAACGAGCTAGCAGCTTAAAACACAAAACAAAACAAAAATAAAAGAAACAACTGAATAACTACAACAACAACATTAGCAGCATTTGCATGCAAATTGAGCGCCAAATGCGCATTTCAAAATTGATTTAAGATACGAACGCCTCGAATCGCCTTGAAGTTGGTTGTAAACTCCAATTGAGTTTGAAATGCCAAAGATGCAAAGCGATTGTATCTGCACTGGCCATAAACTATCTGTATCTATGTATCTTTGCCTATGCAGCCAGCTTAACGTTTTATATGCAGCTTAATGTCTCCCGATTGGAGGCAGACTAGACACTTTTCTGGGCGGAGCCCGACGCAAAATAAAATTGAATTATGTCGTGGCAGCTCGCTTTTTGGAAGCACATTTAAATATTGCTTTGATCTGAGCTGTTTGCGTGTCGAGTTGACAGCTTCATGCGTTTTGCAGCGCTATAAAAAACATGAGTGTACGATGGGATGGTAAAAACTTCACTCAAATTAGTGGGGAACATAAATTAGATTGATGGAATATATTTTAAAGGATTTTATATATGTTTGACCTGCAGATGTTTTGCAGTTTTTAATAAAAATTTATAAAGAGGCATTTTCTGTTCTTTTTGCTTTGAATATTAAAAAAAAAAAAAAAATTAAATTTTAATAATTATTATATGAAAATAAATCCTATGTAGAAAATATAAACGTAGAAAATTCAAATGTATATTATATATTCAAGCTATATAATTTATTTTTATATTTATACGATTTTAAAAAATTATGAAAATTTTTTTAATATATTTTAGCAATTAATGTTTAATATTTTTAATCTGTATATGCAAATATCTATTTTTTTAAGTATTAAAAATACTTTGAATTAAAAAACAGAAAATAATAATAATAATATATGAATATATACATGTTTCGATATTTTTAAATGTAATAAATACTGTTTATATAAAAATTATAAAAAGAAGTAGACCAACTTTTTTAATTCTTTATTTTATTTATTTATTTTTTTTTTTAAATCTACTTCTTTGTTATTATTTATTTATTTATTTATTTTTAGTTTTATTTTATTTTTTTTTAATTTTTTAAATTTTTTTAAATTTATTTTATTTATTTATTTTATTTTATTTTATTGTTTTTTTTTTTTTTTTTTTTTTTTTTTTTTTAACAACTATTAAAAACTTCAATGCAAATCAAAGTGCCTGATTAATAATTTCAACAAATTATAATGCCTGAAAAGGCATCATCATATTAATTTTTGTGTCAGATCTCTTCATTGCATGAAAAGACTTTTTTTTTAAATATATATTGCAAGTGAAATAAATATAGTTTAGCAGCATTTGCTAAGATGTTTTTACGAAAATAATTAATAATATAAGAAATACTATTATTTGTTATAAGCATTACTCAATGTTGAGATCTTCGAATATATACCCAAATATATAGAGGTACTAGTCAGACAATCAAACCCAAAAAACCCGCTAGTTAATTAAAAACATCGCTAACTAAAATTGAAGGCAATTATTTGTTGCGCTCAAGCGCAATTTCTGCTGTAATTGCAATTGTTTCATTTAAGAAAATTGCAATTAAATTCATTGCACGACCACTGTAGGCCATATTTTTAATACAATTACTCATTCTATTCGCTCCATTGTGCAGGATTTCGACAGCTTGCAACAGTTGTTCAAAATTTTTCACACTTTCATGCGTTCAAGTGTCACACGCGCGGCGGCGTTGCTAATTGCTAAGATAAGCAACGGCAAACGCAAGCGCGAAATAAAAAGCAAAAGTATCTTAGAGATACAAGTGAAGTCGTCTGCCGACTATGAATCATGCAGCATTGGAACCGAATAGAGCAGAGCGAGCAGCCATGAGTATTTCCTCGACTATTTCAAGACGCAAGACGCGAGCAGATATTCAGAGATATTCACTCACCTGCGGCGACATCAAAGTAACGATCCCACGTGCTATGGCCCATGCGGCGTTCCTTGGCCTCCTTGGAGCCGTAGCCATTGTTGAGGCTTAGGCTCAGGCTGAGACTGTTGTTGTTGCGATCCATGGGAGTGGAGTGGGAGCTATAGGCGCCCGCCTTGCGCCGCTTGGTCGAGGCCCGCTCCAGCGTTCGCTCGAAATCGCTGCAGACTTCGTCGAGTGCCTCGTGGAGGAAGGCGCGTCGCTCCGGCGGACTAACGGCCGGACGGGCATGCCCGTAGCTGTGATTGCTCTGGCTCCTCGGCGACGGATAGATGCCCGCATCGCTCTCGATGCCGCCGCGCAGCGAGGAGCAGGTGGAGGAGGCAGTGCCGTAGGGCGATTCGGGGCGCGGTGCCAAACTGCTGCTGCCGTAGCTGAAGCGTGGCACCGACGCCGAGCGCGGCCGATAGCCGGCCGACTGCCCGGCAGCGGGGCGTGGCGAATCCGGTTCGCTTTCATGTGCGGCCTGTGAAATGTAAACAGGTGACAAGTTAATCAAGTGCGAAATGTGAAATGCGCCTCGCTTTGATCTGCCCGCAGATCAAAGCCCACCAAATTCGACTCACCTCTATTAGCTTGGGCTGCACACGGCCTTCCGGCTGCCAGTCGCTGCCAAAGAGACTCTCGAAGCCCAACATAAACTCCATCGACTTGCGCGAGCGTCGACGATCGCGTCGCTGCAGCTCCTCCTCGCTGGGCTTGGCATTGGCCAGGGCCTCGCAGTAGCGCACAAAGTCCAGGTCGATGTGGTAGCCATACGGACAGCAGTTGCAGCTGCGCACCGACCTGGTCAGCGTGGAGTTCGGGGTGCCACTCTCACTGCCCGGCAATTGACGTGCTGCAGAGAGAAAGAGAGAGAAGCAGTGAGACCGGATGAGCAGCGCCAACAAAAACAAAATTGTATCTGAAATGCAGACAACGTGTATCTAAATGTCACTATCAAGGTCACGTCCGTCTGAGTTCGTCTGCATCTGATTCTTGGTATTGGCAACACACACACACGCACAGCATCTTTGACTCTTTTGGTTTCTTTTCTTCTTTTTTTTTTTTTTTTGTGTGTATTCTGTCTGCGTCTGGCTTAGTTTTTGTGTTTGGCAGGCATTTGGTAGTCCCTGAGCCACACCTGCCGCTGCTCTAAAACACGTTTCAGCTTTTTGGTAATCGGAGCCGCAGACGCAAACGCAAACGCAGCAGCGCCCAAACGCAGTTCCCAGAACAGATTCGTCTGTTTGGCTCTTGTCTGATTCGTTGGCTATATTTATGCTTAATTGCGTCATATAATAACTAATTTTGCTTAATTTAGATAACGAACTATGCACGCGAGTCAACAGCAATTTGAAAGCCTTGACTTGCCTTTTATGCGGGCCCATTAGCTCCGCTTCTATCAATTTTCAGTAATTTTGTTTTTCAATTAAACATGATATTTATTAAAACCAAATGAGAAATTATTGAATTTTCATTCTATAATTACTATTATTAAACTGAAAATAGAGTAACTAAATAACGTAATTTTAATTACGTCATTTACAAGATTTTTTGTAAAAATAATTAAAAAATTATAAATATTTAACATTAAAATAAATGTTCCAATAAATTAAATTAAGAAAAAAAATAGTAAAAATATATATAAATGAATAAAAATTAAAATAAATAAAAACTTAAAAGCTGAGATAACAGTGGATTTTTAAATCTTTGCTGTAGATGAAAATTTGTATCTCAATATAAAAATAAAAAAAATAAAAAAATTATCTATCATTTCTATATATATATAAGCAATTACGGCCACACCTCAAAAATATACATATATCTAATATATATTTAAATGTATAACTTCACTTTCCCTGCCACACTCACTTGCGTCGCACAGGCGCTGCCGAGGCTTTCTTGCCTCATAGAACAGCCAGAGTACCGCAAACCATAAGAAATTCCAAAGCATTATCTATTGACCTTCGTCCAGTCGCGAGCCCCAAGAGAATCGATAGATTGAGAAATACGCGTAGCAAATGCCCAGTTTCGATTGACCGACCATTTGGTGTGCACGTTCTCGACCCAACTGGATCGGAAAAGAATCAAAATTCTTAGTGTGCTCATCACTCAGTTAGTTGTAATTGGCGATAAGATACGCAGCATTTAGAACGCTTATCAGGCAGCTAAACAGCGCGCTCTTCACGGTGTCGTGTGGCGCCATCTATGTGTGACGGCTGCAAAGCTGAAATCGATTTCGGTTTCGCTTTCAACGGCACTCAGTGGGCATTCATTCATTCATAAAAAGCGTGCAGCTCTTTGCCTGTGTGGGCGTTCTGTGGGCGACGCTTGTGAAAGTGTTTGGACAGGTTGCTCCAGTGCTAACCAGGCCAACAAACTGCATATTGATGAGCTGAGTGGCAACGCTTGTTTTACTGCTAATTAGCCACAGTCACGGCCACGGTCGATCGCAGAGGCGGGGGCGTAGGCCTAAATGAAGGCGTGGTGTTAATGACGCTGCTTACCGGCTTCATTATCATCGCTGTATTGGACACCCACACACACACACTAAAACCACAGCTGTTTGAGTTGAGTTTGGCATGTGCTGCGTTTGCCTTGTGGGCGTCGAGGAATGCAGTCTGCCTAATGTCGCCTAATTGGTGGCCAACAACGGCTCGTCTGGCTAAGTGCTTGTATATGTCGCGTCAGCGTGTTGGCCGTTTTCAATTGCAAAACATGGTCGCCACTTGATTGACTGTTGTAAATGCTGTGCCGCGGCACGTGTAAATGGGCATGTGAAACGAGCTGAGTGCAATGCTTTTTATTTAAATACTAGCCATATTTCTCAAGCGGCACTTACAGCTGCTCACTAGCCCACAAATAATTAGCACTTTCCAGAGATGTGCACCTTGGCCGGTGCTAACAAGAAAACACTAAAAGTCGACAAAAACAGTGAAAGTTAAAGTCTTGCTTAGCTCATGCTAGCATCGCTGACAAATAGAAGCGCTTAGATCATCGGCTTATATATATATTTGTATTAAAATTCTATGCATTTCATATGTGGCATAAATTAACATATAACAGAGAATAAACAAATCTATATATGTATAACAACTTTTGCTCTGACTGATGACTGATTTATAATCAACTAATAGCGCCAACCGCAGAGTCAACCAAATTGAAATTTTCATCAGGTTTCTCGTTCCGAACAATATGGTAATAGCGACGATGAATAGTAAATATAGAAATATATAAATATTTTTATATATAAATATAGAAAAATATAAATATGTATACAAATATACATATAAATATAGAAATATATATCAATAAATTTGACTTTAGGCAATTTCAGAACCTGAACGTACGCATATTTTTTTGAGTGTATTTTTGTATGTACAGTAGAATCCCGATAATTCGAAATGGGAAGGGGATACGATTTTGTTTGATTTACAAAGAAATTCAAAATTTCAAGAATTATTGAGAACGAATTTCTTTTAAGGGGATATAATTTTTGTTTTTATTTTTTTTTTTTCGATTTATCGTTATATTCGATTTAGCGGGGTACGAATTATCGAGACTCGACTGTATATAAATGAATAAATGTATGTATAAATGAAAATACAATATATATGTTTATATATAATTTTTCTAGTTATGAAACAATTTAATAATTTTCATGTATATCCCTATGAAAATACATTATTATTTTTCAAAGTCTGTTTAAAATTTGATTATTTTTATAAATTTCATATGTTTATTTGCATTTAAGTTGAACAAAAAAAAAAATAAATAAATAAATAAAAAAAATACGAATATTAATGTGCCACGCTGTATATACGAATACCCTACTTAAATGTCTTATCTAACAAATTTCATTATTCTCATTATTTCACTGCTTGAATTTATCTTAGGCAAACATGGAATATTTCAGTATGATAATAATGATTATCCAAGATTAACTTAAAACGTAGCAAATCCTCTATTCATCACCTTTTTCATACGAATGACTCATTTCAAAAGTAAATAAACCAAGAGCCAGCTTCGGTTACCCCTTCAATCAGTTATCGTTACATTGTGTGCTGGCCAACGTGAACAACTTTATTTACACGATTTTGGGGCCACCATAAAAGGCGCCTATTTATTCGTACAATGACATAAATCGCGCACTCGGCGCACAAAAAAATTAAGAAATTAGCCCAATGGACAGGCAACAAACTGAGCCGCAAGTAAAGGTAAATTACGAGCATGCCCAGGCCTCTGGCCAGGCACGTAGACAGACTCCGACTCCGACTCCGTCTTCGACTCGTATTCAAGACAAAAGTATTCAAGACAGACCCCAAAAACGAGGCACTCCACATTCTCATCATTATCACCATCGCCATCATCATCATCGAGTTGTAATGACTAAATCTTCTGTGTGGGCGTCTCGGACCCAGACCAAGACGTCGTCGTCTGCCCAGCATACGAAATGAAGCCGGCTTGTGAATGAATTTCCGACCGACAGCCAAGAGACAGCCACAGAGCAAAGGAGGCAGCAAAAAACAAACTGAAATTAAAACTGGTTGCCCGACTAATACATATGTCCGACTGATACATACATCATCCAATTTAGCCACATATGCTGGAGCTGTGGGGCTGACGCTGTGTCTGGGTCGGTATTTGTAGTGGGTAGGCGTTTGTTGCAGCTGCAGCTAATGAAGCTAACGGTGCAATGCCAGCCACAGCAAAACAGCACAAACCACAAGAGCAACAACAACAACAACAAATGGCCGTAAAGTGCAAAAATTTAATTATGCTAAACACGTGCAACCGCTGCACAATCTATTTTCCATGCCGCAACTCGAGTGACAGCAGCAGGAAAATAAATTCAGAAAATGCTACAATAATTTATTTTTATTGATACCTAGGGGAAATGGTCTATGTAAGCAGTCGATGGTAATTTATTTATTTAATTTATTTTTTTGTTTTTTTTTTTTTTTTTTTTAAGAAAATTTGAGCAAATGAAAGAAATCTGAATTTGTATGGCAAATTATACTAATTAGCTCAAAGGCAGGTCGTCACTGTTTAGGACCTAAAGTTCCCTTTTTTATCATTCTATGGCAGTGAATTATTATTTATCATTTATTAAGATTTATTTTCTAATTTACTAAAGAATAAAAATATGCTATATTATCATTATATTATATTCTTATATCATGGTTTTCTTGGAATTTTAAGAGACTTGCGGCTTTCTTCTTCTGATATGAAGATTCACAAAAATCGCAACAGCGTTCTACTTAACAGTGCCTTTAATCAGTAAGTAATCAGAGGAACAGCGAGCATAGGGAGAGCAAACAGAAGGAGGACGAGCAAAGGCAGCTCCGAGAGCTCAAAGAGCGATAATTACTTCCTTAAAAGTTCCATTACATACATATATATAATATACAAATGAGCTAATGAATTAGGAATTTTAGGAGCAGCCGAGAAGGAAGAAATATATAATAATTTAATGTAAACAAATACTTTGATCAATGTAGATGTGGATTATCTAAATTGTGCGCAAATCAGAGTTTATGGCACTTTAATCAATAGTCAATAAAATTAATGACTCAGAGTATACCATGAATATATAAGAATATCATATCTTTTACAAGAAATCTGAATGCTAATGTTCTTATATGAAAGCTGATATAAAGTCGGGCTTACATATATATAAAAGATATAAAGAGTAATAATAATAAATAGGCTACACAGACTATACAGCATAGTCGTAGACATCACATAATTCTTGGCTTCTTTTAAATCATTATTTAATGGCACTATGTTTACTTCATATCAACTCTTAAATAATATAAATAAAAAACTTCACACCATAAATAAATTTCGATGGCAATAGTTAAGATATAGTTATAGTCGCCCAACTATAAAGCTGATTGGTCAACCAAAAGCCAAATCAGACGATGATAAATATCCTACTCACTTTTATAAGCTCACATAACAGCTAAAAGAGCCTTTAAAGACCTTTTAAAAAATAAATAAATATCCCATAACGATCTTAGTATCCCTCATGATCAGTCAATTTAAATGACTCTCTCTTTTTTTAGTGCATCAGCTATTTTTGCTTAATTGCTGCAGTTGTTCGCCCAGGTCTTCGCTTTGATTTGCTTTAAAGTGCTCCCCACGGAACGACTCGGTGGGCCAATTTATGGTTATTTTCTATGCATTTGATTATCCAATTAATGCACGGCTTCTTGGCTCTGGTTGCTATTATTATTTTCTTGATTATGATGCTCCACGTGTCATAAATTTTATGTGTAAACGCAACGAAATGAAAATGTAAATAAAAACGAAAAGAAAACAAAAATACTAAAAATATTGTAAACTGCGTGTGGCTAATGAGCCCAATTTGGCACAGACTTGGCTCGTACTCGGCTGGCATATACATTTCGTATTTAATTGCCTCAATTAACGCCTGCAAACCGGCCACGCCCACACACCCAAAAACGTCAACTCACATCCGCTGTCATAAGTTGGCCATAGCCAAATGAATGAATGAATAATGAATAAACTCCATCTATATCAATCAGAGCCCAAAAACCGGCTCTGGCTCTCGGGCTTAATTAAAAGTCAAATGCGAATTTTTGTGCAGCCAAATTTTGTGGAATTGCAAATATCGCCTGGAGGCGTAATCGACTCTGACTGTCGTCAAAGCCAGCTGACTCTCTTTCTCGACACTGCCAATGGACACTGGAAAGTGCCTTGATTCCTGCATGTGCAGCCGATGCCAATCTGAGAGCTGCAGTTGCCGCTGCGGCTGCTGTTGTTGTTGCTGTTGCTGCTGCTGCGACAAATTGGCGCAGAGCAAAGACATTGCCATTTTTATGGACGGTGGGTGGGTGTTGCCGCCGTCATCGCCAATCTCTGAGCTCTGTGCGGGCGTCAAGTTGACCCACATCCAATTCCACCAGAGTGGCACTCATGTGGGCTTAAGCCGCGATTTTATGGCCAAATAAAAACCCACGCCCAGCCCCAGCTGCTTTACGTACCATTTTCCTCAATGAAGGCGCGTTGACTCCGCAAAACGAGTGACCTGCAAATGGAGTAAAGAAAAGAATTTATTATGAGAAATGCAAAATAGAAAACATATTTAAATATTGCAATGATAGTTTATTTACTTATATAATGCTAAATAATTGGCTCATGTGAATTGAAGTGATTTGATTTTAAATAAATTTAAATTTTAAGGCTACCCTGGAAAATAATGTCTTAAAAATATGATTATTATAAACATATAATTTAAAAAATAAATAATATTGTAGAGCTATTTTTTTTAACAATTAAATAGTTAAATAACTATATAAGTAGAAAACGCCTATTTCTTAGTCTAAACTCTGAAATTATTGTAAAATACCCTTTACAAAAATTTGTAGATATAACAACAAAAATTTTAATTATATATGATATATGATAAACACGATGAAATATTTTTTTTACATAATTAAATAAAATACAATAATAAATAAAATACAGGTTTTAAGTCTGAAGTAGGAAAATATAAAGATAATTATAAACAGTCTTAAAAATTTTAAATCAAAAGTAATCACGGATGACTTTATTTTATTCGCTCCAATAACTATTCCAGAAATAATTTTAGACATTCCCATTTGCATTTTATATTTTCTATATCAGCCAAACAATTTTCTTAACAACATTTTTCACTTAGAAAAATACATTCAACAATTTTCTCGAACAAAAATATTGCATAATCCAACTATTCGAAAAGAAGAGCTAATAAAAATATATTACAGACAGACTTGGATTTGGGTTTATGCTCCGATATGACGTCTCGACATATACACAGAGACTTTTCCTCCTCCAGAGAGTCTTAGTCGATTGCTTGACAATGTTGTTATTCCCCCAGCTCGGAGGCAAAGACAAATTTATGTGTAAGCATAATGATACGTGTATCATAATCATAAACACACATATTAATTTGGACTGCGCTCCAAAAATAAGCGACGCCGTCGTTCGTCGCTCGTCGTTCGTCGCTCGTCGCACATGGATGCAACTTGACAGACTGGGCGAGGGGGGAGTAGCTGATGATCAGCTGCGGGGGAGGCGGCCTCTATGGCGCTGTGGCTCTATGGCGATGTCATGCATGCGATACGGAAAACCGCATAAATCAGTTGACGCATAAATTTTCATTTTACATAAATTTTGGAATCGAAATAAGCGCAATGTGAACAAAATTATGGCAGCAAATCGCAAGACGGCTTTCAACATGATTTGTTTATTTTATTTTAATATTCAGCAAACATTGTTGTTGCTGTCCTGCTTGTTGCTGCCGAAAGCGTGGAGCAACATGACAGGCAATTAATTTAATAAGATATGCCCGCTGGCTGAGTCTACCCCCCCCCCCCCCCCCCCTTCGCTTCCATACAAGTCCCATTTTTGGGACTAATTGCATCAGGTTAGAGGACTTGGCCAAACCAAAGTAAAAACAACAAATTATAAATAATTGCAGCTTCCGTTGAAACAAATGAAAATGAGAAATGCTGCATGCATGTACAATTTTCCAGGAAAAAAAAAAAGAAATGTATATATATATTCTAAATGGTGGGGCTGCAGCTAAAGGGGAGAGCGAAGTTCACTAATGAGTGCCTGAAAATGAAATAGTCGCAGACCCTTGTGCTTGATGGCATGGCAAACAGATTATTGTGGATTTTGTGGCACGCATAGTTTCAAAGATGTTTCAAAATACCGACGACAACAGCAACAACAACAATAGCAACAACAATGACAACAATGAGAACAAAAGGGGCCGCAGGCAAAACTCAAAATGTTGACAGCTTGATATATTTTATTATAATTTTCCTGTGTCGAGCAACTGCTGCAGCAGTGCACCCTGAGGCGCAGCAAGTGTGCTCAGTATCTCTGTATCTTTGCATCAGTATCTGTATCTGTATCTGCGCCTCAACTTAGTATCTGTGTA
Organism: Drosophila arizonae; assembly: GCF_054131065.1. Taxonomy (NCBI): domain Eukaryota; kingdom Metazoa; phylum Arthropoda; class Insecta; order Diptera; family Drosophilidae; genus Drosophila; species Drosophila arizonae. The sequence goes on along the minus strand of NC_142925.1, from coordinate 17,678,882 downwards.
TCTACGCATCTGTACAGCGCATTTTTGCTGCATTCTATGCGACAGCTGCCTTCAGCCCCTTGACTAACAAAGCCAAAGCATTAATTTATTTATAAATCGTATAGATAAGTTCTATTTGAACAGTTGTCAATAGCCAAACAAATATTTGTGCACCAGAGCTTACACGCGTTTCCTGTGCGTTTTACACGCGTTCTACGCGCGTTTTCACAGGCTTTGCTCAACTTTTTGCACGCGGACCAACAAAAAATAGTTGATTGACAGCTTTTGTGGTATTTCAGTACATATGTTCAATCACATATCAAAACATATTTTATGAGAAACTTTGAAAATAATATAGCAAAAAATACATAAATGTCAAATTCGCTTTCAATGTTGTTGTTATTTCTCTATAGTAAGGCTTTATAAAAATAAAAATGAAAATAAAAACAAAATAAATTTAAAAAATTAAAATTAAATAATGTCTTAAAGTTGTTCATAAAAAAATTTAAAAAAAAAAAAAAAAAATGAATTATTCATTTTTCAATTTTATTTATATGACTTTATTTACTGTCAATAGTTTTTCATTACGAGCAAAGTTTGTTGTTTCTTTTTTTTACAAATTTTATACTATATTTTATTATATTATTTATTTATTATATTTTTTTTTTTATTTTTTTTTACTATTATTATTATTTTTAATAATAATATATTTCATGTAATTTAAATAATTAAATACTTTCCTTATTATTGCTTACATGATAATACTAATTTTTTAATAATAATATTTTAAATATCTAAACAAAAATTGCTTAAAACAAAAAGTTGTATTAATTATTTTATAAAATATATATAGAAAAAATTTCATTCAAAATACTCTACAAATTGTTGTTTATATTTGTTAATTCAATTTTCGTAGTTTCATAAAGCTGTCAAACCCTATTTTAAATCCAACATACTCTGAAATGCTTTTAAAAATTGCATATTTTAAAGTCTTGTTTGATTTTGGTAAAAAAAAATCTATTTAAGCAATCCCTTTATCAAAGTTTTTGGCATTTTGCTTTAAGCCGCATAACAGGTTTTTCATTATCACCTCTGAGCAATTAGCTTGGGACTATGTCACATTTGATTTGTATGTTTAAGCGGTTCGCTTTGTTACCCACATCTTGGCACTTTTGTGGGTCTAGATGGAACTCACACTCACACCTTTAACTCACACCCACGTGGAGAGGCGTCGCAGCCGCCACATTGAATGCGTCTAACGAGCGATCTTTAATCTCTAAACAGCGCCCAATTAATTAGGCTTTCCGGCCTCAATGTGGAGCTAGTGGGGAGACCAACGCACAAATATACCTATCTGCTTATCAGTATTACCTCCAAAAACGCTTGACGGCTTCCTGTTCCGTGGGAGTCAGGTGTGTTAGTTTTTGGGCAAACTTTGACTCATCGTACGACAGCAAATCGCCGGGTAAACTACCCACTCCGATACCAATATCACCAAGACTCACACTCATGCTGAATGGCTTCGCTTCGAGTCAGCTGGCTAATTAATTGGCATGCACACTATTCTTGGCCAAATGGGAATTCTAGGCCCGAAATTAATTAAATTTGATTGGCAGCGAAACGCCACGCCATGGCGACAACGTTCACTTCAGATTTGAATGCGAATCCGGGCACTAGAAAGCACATTGCATGAACTATTATTATTATTCACTTGCTGCACTCTCGGCTGACTCAGCGCCGTAACACACTTCACAAACAAAAAACGATTTATTTTGTAAAAATGTTTTTTCTTCTTTTTTATATTATTTATTTAGTGTTATTTCTTTTTTAGTTCAACGTGAACGAGGCAACGCAACGCTCCGCGCTCGAAAATCGCTCGAATCGAACTGAAATGCGGCAGAGAAAAACTTTACGAGTTGCCGCTAAACTTTATGCTCTGTATGCATATGTATTTGTCTTGTATCTGTATGTGTGTGTGTGTGTATTTGCTTTTATATATTGCTTTTTATTTCTATTTCTTTTATTTTGCTTGCTGACGGCCACAAAGAGCAGCAAGACAGAACTTTTTTTGTGTTTTGGTGTTTTTTCTTCTTCTCTCATTTGATTTTTGCTTTTGAGACAACTCGAAGCTCAGCTCACAGATGGTAGAATTATCGATACGATAATTAATAAATATAAACAGCAGCAGCAGCAGCAGCTCAGCAAACCAGTTGAACAGTTCGCCGGAGTCGGCGTCGTCGTAACCTGTTGGAAACACCTAAACAAGCGTCATGCCCGATAAGCGCTTACAGCTAGCTGAGAGTGTCTATATATCCCCCCCTCTCAATCACTCTCTCTCTCTCTCTTTCTCCCTCTCTCTCTCCCTCTCTCTGTGTGCACATTTAAAAGGCTGGCCACAGAAGCGTCGATATGGTTGATTCTATTGCGCCTCCAGTGCACATAAAAATGATTGATGAAGCCAAAAGGTGTCGCCTGCCTGTCGCAGGGCTGGCAACGGAGCCAGAGTTCACTTTGATGTTTCATGTTGCAGGCAATGCAGAGTCATTTCGTTTATATATATCAGCAACAGCTCAAAATTACTATTTGTTAGAGACAATATAACAGCATAATTATCGAGTCGTTCAATTTTAATTAGCAAAGTCATCAGACAACTTTGTCTATATACTCATACATACATACATATATGCCATGAGTAAATATTGCTGCAAGAATCGAGTGCATTCGCCCACTTTGTAAACAGAAACGGCAAAGTAAATCCAATAACAACAAGAACAACCAGAATTGACGCCAACTACTTCCCAATCGCAAGCAAAATGTTATTGTTGCCCCCAAAAAATAAAAAGCATGTGTAACACTCACACACACACACACATGACAAGCAGCGATAAGATAACACCTAAACACTTTCAGCCATTACAAGGTGTCAAACTGCATGTCATGCAGTCTGTCAGTACACGCACTACAACAGACACCGTTAACATAACAATGTGCCAAGAGCCCTTGATGTTTACACATTTGAGGCTGAAGAACATAAAAGCTTGAAATTATATCTTAAGTAAATGAAAATATTTTTCTTATTTATTTATTCACATAAATATAGTAAAGTCTTCAAAAACATATTTATATGCAACAAATTTTTTGTAGATATAAATATACACTTATAAATATAGTAAAATATAATAAAATATAAATAAATAATATTGAGCTCTTATGTATGTTATTAAAATGTAAACATTTTAGCAGCTATAAAAAGACTCAGTAAAATGTTTAGTAAACAGAGGAGCAGCGCAAATTTTCACATCGTAGCTGATTGTATTTAACAACACTCTCAATGTTTATCAAAGTAAAAAAAAAAAAAAAAAAAGGATCTATATTTATTGCAAATTTTTATTACTTGAATGATTGAAATGTATGTTTAATAATGCGTAAAAATCGTTTAAATAATGAATAAAAATATTATACAAAGAAAATAAAATTGTTTTCGCTGTTGCTATAGCCAATGTGTACTGTATTACATATAATATGAGAAGATTATATATAATTTGACACAGGCATTATTGAAACCTTTTGGAATATCATTAATATACAATTTATATTAACTAAAAATAAAATAAATAAAAATAATAATAATTCGATTTTTTTTTTTTATTATAGAAATTTTATTTACTGTTTTTAATAATTAATATATTGCTAAAAATATAAAAAAGGGAATGTAGATGTATAAAATATTGTTATGTATTTATAATATTTATATTTTATGTCAAACTAGCTGTTAAGAAGCAAATTAAAAACAGTTCATCAAATTAAAACTAAATTTAATAAAACTGCAATAATAAAATATTAATTATTATTCATATTAAGCCCAGCATCATATTGCTATACGAAGTATTCATAAGCAACTTCAATATATTGACTTCCTATATATTACATATACTATTTTCCTCTCTATGTAAATATCTATAAATAAAATACTAATACAGCGCTCTGTTCATGTCGTCCGACACAAAGCCTCAGCTATGTCAATTTCTTGTTCAAATTGTAAATGAAACTGAAATGTTTGCCTGTAGCCGCAATTATAATTATCAATGAATGGCTCATTATGGCTCTCTATTTACACAATTGCCGCCTTATAGGCGATGCTTAATATTTCCAATAGATTTCCATGTCACGTCGGTTATCAGCTTGGCGTCTATTGAACTGCAACTAGTCCATGAAATTGTTTTTATTTCTTCATTATTTGAAGGCAAACGCTTTAGTTAGTTGCATATTGATTTATGTGTTTGTTTTTCAATTTATGCTAATGTGTTCGGTCGATGGAAGCACGTCGGAATGAATATATTAAAATGCTTGAAATTTGAAGTTGGTTCGCCGAACTGTTAATGAGCTAACAGCAAAATTTCATGCTCCATGAAATTTCGTTGCTTATTAATTGTCGCGACCCTCGCGTCGAGACGTAGATACAAATTAGCTGCGACTTATTGGCAGAATAAAAATTAAAAAACCAATATAAAAGAAGCACAGACACCCGATTCAAAAGAGATAAGTGAGCCGGTTATAATTCGCATTCATATATCGTATCGTATCGTATCGTATTTTTGGTATATGTATCTATGATTTCATAAACAAGTTTGGCCTGCGGACTTCGCGGCTTTTAATTATGCGTTAGAGATTTCTGCACATGGAAATCTCATTGCGGACACCGCAATAAATGTTTCAATAAATGACTGCAATCATTTATGCGTCACACCCAATCGATTTTTCGCCATGATAGCTGGCTGAGCCGGTGCCTGAGGCCTCTGCGGGTCTCAATTCTCCAGTTCTCAAGCTCTCCAGTTCTCCAGCTATCGAAGTCAACAAGAAAATGTTTTATTGATGTGTTGTGGATAATGTAATTTTGTATTGTTTAAATTGTTGCCGCCTTGCTTGGAAGTCATTAATTTTTGTTTTTTTTTTTTTCTTACTTGGTTATTTTTTTATGTGCCTTGACCGCCGGCGTGGATCAGTCTTTTTTTTTTTATGGCGTTTGTCATTTTTAACCTTTTTTCTCTGTTTAAATTTTACAACTTGTGCGACTCGACGTTTTTTTCACAGAAGCCCCGCAGAGCAATGGACTACTGTGTGGCTTGTAAGTTAGCTTGGGGCTTTAATAAAGTTGTCCAGCGAATGTCAACTGAATGACTGTCGCATTGAAAAAGTTCTTAACAAGCAATATTTGTATTAGAATTTTGTATGTGTAATTAATTGATATTTTTCTCTTCTATAATACAATTTATTACTTAGAGACTGCTAATCACTTGCTCTTTGGAAATGCCCAACAATTATGCAGATGCGAGCCCCTTTATTATTTTTGAGAAACGAGAAAAGTCAGCCACTAAAACAAGTCTTAGAACATTGTAAACTGGCGCAACTAACTGCATAACGCTCGTTTGTGGTGATATAGAGTTCTAAATAATAACAAAAAGAAAACTAATGAATGCAAATAAATAAGTTTTAAATTAAAAATAAGAATAATAATGCTAAAATAATTTTTCAATAATAATAAAAAATAAATAAATACTAAATTATAAATAATAAAATAAAAATAAAATATATATAATAATAATGAGTAAGAATACTAAAATTAAAATTCCAAATCATACAAAAAATTATACGTTTCAGCTCTAAGTAAAATAACATTCGACTCTAGAATTTTTTTAAAATTTTATATATCAGACAAGGACTCAAAAAAGTATATTCCATAATCAGTAAACTCCAAAGAGTCTTTAAATGTGGAATATGTTTTCTCGTTTTATTGGATTCACACAATTTTAAAGAAGCCCCTTATAAGCTAGACAGCTCTTCAAACGTTGAGCCTGTATTAGACAGTCAATCACATCCGATTGCAAAATGAATTCATATGCCCTTATCTGATGGGGAAATCCCAATCAGAATCTAAACCCGTACTAATCTCTGATCGCATCTCATATAAAAGTCACAGATCTTGCAATCATTTCAGTAGTTCAACTGCAGCAGCAACAGGAAAAACAACATTTCACTTCAAGATGAACTCTGTCAGATTTTTTGCCTTATGGGCTTTATTCCTGGCCATAAATATGGCTCAAGCCTATGCAAATTGGATAAACGATATTGGTGCAGATGTTGTAAGTAGAATATATATAAGAAGTCTGTCAACATATTTCAAGAGAACCTTTTAATACAGGAAAAGTCAGGCAATGAAGTCGAAAATATGGGAAAAGATCTCGTAAGTTATAATTTTTTAAATAAATAAATAAATAATCTCCAATAATTACATTCTAGGATAAAATCTTTGCTCAAGATTTCTTTTCGCAGAACTAAGAAGACAAATCTGAAATATGTTTGTAATAATGGGAATTTAATATGTATATGTACAGCTTTTAGTTATTAAGTATTTGGTCGTCGGGCATACCCAATATGAACAACATTTCTTATAAAAGAAGAGACATATTAAGCTGATTAAGTATATATACATATACACATACATATATGTAAAGCACATTTATGAGCAATTGCTGTACTCTGCTTTGTTTGCTAATGGAAATGGAAGACAAGAATGCTGGAGTCAAGTTTGGAATAAACAACTATTAGAATAATACACTGCAATAGCATAGGTGACTAGATGTGCATCATGAGAATGCTAAAGTTTTAGTTGTTGAAAATAATGTAAATATTAAATTAAATGTATATTTTTTAAAAATATATTTAACTTTTATTTTCATTATTTGTTATTATTATTATTTTTTTTTTTTTTTTTCTTTTTTTTTTTTTTTTTTTTTTTGTTTTTTTTTGTTAATTAGAAAATTTAAGTTGTTGAACATATATTAATTTTTATTTATTTTTAATTAAATGATTGCTTCAAATAGGTATATTTTTGTAAGTATTAGCTACTTTTATCTCAAGCTTGAGTAGTTAAAAAAAAGATTTGAATTACTTTCAATATTTATTTTATTTTACATCTTTAAAAAAGTTTTCAAATTCTTATTTAGATTTTTATTTTATCTCGCATTCAGAGTATTGCATATTCTATAAATCTAAGACACAAATTCTAATTTAATTTTTTTTTTGGCAAATTGAGCGTTATCAGCTGCGTTGCGTCTGTAAAGCTATTTATTTATACGCCAACCAGATAAGACGACAGTCGTATAATTCCAGCAGCATCTGCATCATCGAAAATTGTACAAAAAAAAAAAAAAAGAAATAAAAGCGCGATTTCAATATGAATTACAACGGTTTACTAATTTTAACGGTTATCCTGTTGGCGGTCAATGCGGATGTGGCCAACGGTGATCTATGGGACAGTATTAAGGATACCTTTGTAGGTTGGCATTCAGCATAAACCTTATAGAATATATATACTATATAAATATATTTAATATATATATTTTTTAGAACGATGCTGTCGACGCAGTTAAAGATTTGTTCTCCTAAGCTCAAGCCAAATGAATTGCATTGAATGGAATTGAATTGTAAAGTGAATGTTTTTGTTATTGAAATAAATCAAATGTGAATTTCTCGTCTTATTTATAGTTTTTTGTTGCAGGCATTTAATTTGTTTGTGTGCACAGTATTTACGCTAGTTTTCCGCACAAGTGTGAATGGCAGCTCCATCTTGATTTCCACTTAGAGCGATGTCTCGCTCTTTTGGGGTCATTTCAATCAGCACCTGTCACACGGTTCGAGCGTCGGCGTGTGAAGTATTTCGAGTTGTTGTCTGGCTGGCTGCGTCTAGACGACAGAGCGGCTCACATCGTTGTTGGAAATTAATTAAAAGAAATTGCTTTTGGCCGCTGGGCGGCTGTTGAAAACGTTTTGCTAGAACATCATTCAACACTTTCGCCCGCTAGACCAACGAGCTGGGATATGCTTCGTTTTTTCATTATTCATCTCTCTCTCTCTCCCTCAATTTCATTTATGCCCGCGTTTATTTTTTGCATATCGATAAGCGTCTAGTCGCGGCCCGTTGCAATCATAATTTATACGTTTCGGCGCTGTTTATGGCAGGCTAACAAATTTCCTGCTGCCGCCCCATGTGGTCAGCAAACGGCGGCCAGCGCGATACAAGATACAAGATGCAGGCGCAAGATACAAACGCCAAAGGCGGCTGCCATCAAGGCCGGCGACCCAATCGCCAGCTTATGACTGCCAAATGCCATGAGGCGCATAATCGAAAACAGAATAAACGCGTGCGCTGAGGCCTGACGCCTGCCCGGTTGCCTGGTTGCCCGGCTACCCTGCAAGTCGTAAATTATGATAGGCTCTCTACAGTGAAGCCAAGCTGCGACAGCCGTGGGGCAGGCGGCATAAATATAGTATTCGAGTTGATTACAATCGAACGTGGACTCGGCTAGCAAAAGGTGAGCAACTCTCCAGCTCAATCATCTCAGTCATGATCATCGCTCGACCTGCCCACCCACAGTCGGAGCATATTTGCCAGCTCAGCTCAGCTCGGGCTATTTGTCAATTATCGCATTGACCGATCCGCTGCCAGTTCAATCGCACGCCTCTGGACTGTAAAGCAGAGTCAAATCCGCTTATTGCATCATGGCACAAACAATTTAGCACTGAGCGCTGATTACAGACAGCTACAAAGCTGAACTAAATGCTGTTACACTCAGCTACGGCATTTGGCTAACGCTTTGAGCTGCGGGGCGTATACGCAATTTGCATATGTCGCAGCTTGTGATGCGATGACGCCGCTTCATTAGGCACGGCACATGCATTGCATACACTTACCTTCAGCAACTCCTTACTCTATGTTGCTCTGCTCGCCTGTGAATTTTATAACTAGTTCCCATTAAATTGTTAATAGATGATGCACGTTGTATATAATGAGAAAAGTTTATATATTCGCATTACGCTATTTGCTAATTAATCGATTTCGAACATGTTGACAATTCAGATGACTAAACTGCTAAATGTCAAATATACAGGGTATTTGAAGGCAAAAAGCTTTTTCATCAATTTATTATAAATAAAATTTCCAACGATTGCTAGTTTAATACCTTCTTATATTATTAAAGTATGAAACATTAATATGATTTTAAACTTATTTATCAAAATGTTCATTAATTCATTTTTTTTATAAAATCTTCGTATATTATTAATAATTTTTTTTAAATATTTAAATAATTATCAAAATGATTGGTTAATTATTAAAATTATTATTATTAACAAAATTTAAAATTTATTAATTATTTAAAATTTTCTTAATAATAAAAAATATAATAAATTATTTAAATAATTTTAAATAATTAATTCATTTAAAATTTAGATTATAAAAAATAATAATAATTAAAAAAGAAACATTAATATAAATACAATTGAAATAAAATACAATTAAAATAATTTAATTTTTTATAGCTGATAAGTCGAAAAATAAGAAATTTTAATTTTTGACCATAAGTAATATGAATAAAAAATTGCCTCCACTGTAATGCATAAATATAAGTTTTTTCTATACTCATAGCTGCACAATTAATGGATACCTCCTAGTCGTGTATACCCGTTTTGCAAAAGTTGCATTTGGCTTTTGCCCGCTTGCCGCCAATTAATAAACATTTACGCTCTTTGCATTGATTGCCCGCCGGCGATAAGTTGAAGCGACTTTTAAGACCTGGGCGTACTGGGCTCCGTAATTGAATTTCAAATTTCAAATTTCAAATGCATGTCGGTGAAAGTGAGTTGCAAATTTCAATTGAGAGGTGCCGCGGCAATCGATGACGTCGACTCGAGAAAATGTGTTTTTGCTTCCTTTTTTTCAATATTGCTGGCCAGTCGTGAGGGCATAAACAAAAGCAAAAAATAAGAAATAAAAAACTAAATTTACTCATAACAATTTCCGAGTTGAAATCGAATTTTTGATTTGTTGTTTTTTCTGCTGCTGCGCAATTGGCCAGCTTAGCTTGAGATCGGCTTATTGAGCAGGTGGAACGTTTCTAGAGGCCGTCAATAAATAAATATGTATTGTATATGCAAATATTTGGAGGCCAAACGAATCGCCCCGAAATGGTGACAACTTGTAAATATTTTAAACGCCAGTCGTCTTTGGTCATAAGACACGCTCAGAAAACAAAAACAGAAAACATAATTTTGTTCAACTCTGTGGTGGAATCTGGAAATCGTATTTGTGTCATATGCAAACGAGGCAGTGAGAACAGAGCCGAGCAGAAATAACTGAAATTCGATAGCCCAAAAATAGCAACTATGTCGAGTGTAAATAATGAGTTGTGAATACGTAGAACCTCGTTGACAGTTCGCAGTAAGTCCGAAAACCTGTTCCACACAGAGGCGTAGGACAAAGGGATGCATGCCATGATATAATATCAAAATATCTGATAGTCAAAGAGAATGAGTTTCCCATAAGGCATTTGTACCTTTTCAATATGTCTAAAGTGCTGTAATAGATACTTCCACTCCTAGAGCTAGAGCCTCAAAGCGCATGCAAACACTTTGTACATAATCATCGAGACACTTGACCGCAACACGAAATGGACCGCGGGCAAAACTGAAATATATTTTTTTTTAATATTTTTTTCAACACTTGGAATTGGGCCTGGGGGCTTTATAATTATGCCATTATGGTTACGAGTGCTCATTACACTGAGCGAATTTCACGACAATGGAGCGCAGCCTTCAGTCGACCAATTATAATTGGACATTAAGCTGATGAGTGTAGAGTGCTATTCCGACATATCTACACAATAGACAACGCGTCGACAAGTGACTCTCACAATTGGCACTCACTCGCTGCCAAACAACGGAAGTTGTCTCCAAGGCCACCTCGATTTCATTCATTCATTCATTCAAACAAACAACAAAATAAAACTCGACTTGAATTACTTGCAAATTGCGGGCTCAAAACATGGCAGGGCAGTTACTGAGATATAATTATATAAAAAAAAATGGCAATCTCAGGCAGCTGCTGCATACGAAATGAGCATCAATATTTATGCATACATTTTGGCCAGCTGCTGCCACAAATATGTGCAACTCAAGAATAATTGGGAACCCATTTAACAACTTTCCCACAACATATCAAAATTCAACAAGTGCAGCATCAAGTGGATTTCATATCATATAAACATACAAAACTAAATCAGCCCAAAATGCAAAAAAAAAAAAAAAAAAAAAAAATTTAAATAAAGACGTAATTGAAAAGTAGTCGACATATGAATACACTTTTATAAATATTTAAATTATTGTATTACGTCTAGGATTAGAGAAAAATTTTAAAAAATAAAAAAATAAAAAAAATAAATAAATAAAATATAGTATATAAAATTAAAGACCAAATTGAGAAATAATCGTCGTAAAAATACATTTTTATAATATTTGAATTCATTTCTGTATAATTATATTATGTCCAAAATCACAATAAAAGAAAGAGTATACAAGATTCAAGACGTATGAATGCACTTTTATAATCATTTTAAATTTATTTAGTAGTATGGCCAAAATCATATGCAAGACATAAAGACATCATAAATTATTTAATTAAAAAATTAAAATATTATTATTGTAATACTAAATTTTAATATTTAAATAAGCTATGCAATAATTAAACACATATCAGCTCTATTTCCCACTTCACACAAAAATGTTCACATTAAAAATTGTACAAACCCAAACCCCAAACCCAATATACCCTTTTGGTTAGGGCAAGCGCAACAATTTCTGTTGCCAACTGCATAAATCAAAATGAAAGCTCGAGTTACCAGGGCCAGAAACTGCAGAGGCAAGCGTTATTCCTCACGATGGCACTGATGATGGAACCGGCTGGCATAATAACAGAGAACAGAGCACTTCTTGGGCACGACGCAAATAACTTGCAGCGTGACTGGATAAAATGCCAAGCCAGCCAAAGCCAACCCAACTCAAGACACAGTCAATCGGACCCCTTCGGACCCCTTCGGACCCAGGCACTGGCGAGACACATCTGCCCAAGCTCCAAGTTCCAAGTTTCCAATCGTCGCCGGTCGGCAAAATTCAAACAAATCGCTCAAACAATGCACCAACAAAAATCGAAAATAAGAAAAAGTACAACAACAACCAAAAGAAATACTATAATAAAATACAAAGCAATTTTTGACACGACTCGCGCAACTTTAGAGTTTTGTTGTTGTTGTTGCCTCGTTTTGTGGAACTTGCGGTGGAGATATTAGAAAAACCAAAAAAAAAAAAAAAAAAGAGCCACACAATGCGTTTTTGGCTCGTCTCAGATTTCAGTTAATTGATTAGAAAAACGTGTGCATTTAGATAAGCTCCCCCAACACATGATGCTGCATAAATAACTAGGCACCCACCAGGTTTTAGTGAACATATTTGAGATACATATATCGACAAAAACAATAGTCTTGCTCATCTTTGGCTTATTTGAACTACGTCTTAAATACATATTAGGCCACTTGGTTGGTTTGGCAATCGACTATATTACTATTAGCATATTTAAAGCTATTTAAATTTTTTGCCATAAAATGGGAAGTTTATTTGTAATTAGAAATGTGTTAATTCGTGTTTTATTTTTTTTTTTATGTCAACAAATATTTTTTTTATTATTATTATTTAATTTTAATAATTTTTATTCTAGTAAAAAACTCCACAAAATTATGCAAATTTGTAGAATTTATTTTAAATTTATACAAAATAATTTTTTGTAATTCTAGTTCTAGTTATTTTGATCAGATTTAAAATTTAGATTTTCAGGAAATATGAAAATTCTTAGAATAATATCAAAAATAATAAACAAGATATTACAACAACTACAAATTTTCATTTTTCTTTTTTTATTTAAATTGAATTTAATTTTTTTAACTAACAATTTTAAATATATAGGCAAGATATTTTATGCTCAAACAATTATTTTTATAAAAATTCGGCGATATATGAAATATCCATATTTTAAATGTGTAGTCAAAGAAATAACATATTTTATTTTCAGCTACTTGTGAAAACCAATTTTTTTTTTTTTTTTTTTTTTTTGCTTGCTCTAAGCTTTTTAAATTGAAATGGAATTGAAATGCAAAGTGGATTTCGAATTGAAATTTAAAAGAAAACTGGAAGATGGAATTCAAGCCAGCAGAATTATTTAATTTTAATATTAATATTGTCATCCAAGCAACTCATTTAGTGTCTCTTATTTATATGCACTTCAAAATGATTTTCATAGTTCATTTATTAGATTTTCTATGTGCGCCCGCTTTTCCGCTAATACCACTTGATCGTCATGTCTGTAAGACCTGCATAAATTTGTTAGCTAACTTATTTAATCTACTCAGTCCGGGTAGCTCGTTGCTTTGCCGCTCATATTTTGGCTAATGACTGACACTAAAAAAAAAAATGCTAAGCGACCCCGAGAAAAACATAAAAAGCGGCAGTAGCAGGCACTGCAGCAATAATTGTTGTCGTTGTTGTTGTTGTTGTTGCTGTAATGGCTTGACTAGCGCACAAATTTGTTCACATTAAACTCAACGTTAGATTGTTTTTTTTTTTTTTTCATTTTTGCTTCGTGTGGTGTTTCTATTTAACTTTATTATTATGGCCTTTTGCACTCTAAACATTTATTGGCCGCTTGTTTATGATTTTGTGCTTGTTTATTTGTTTACTTTGTTAGCCAAGTTCGTCTGAGACAAGATTCCCAGTTGACCCCCAGCTTTGTTGTCGTTATTATTGTATTGTTAATTCAGTTGTACGAGGCGTGGCAAATAGCCTGATGGATAATGCCACTCAGACGAGCCGACGCCGCCATTGCAGCCATTGCTCAACCGCTTTAAGCCTATTAACAGCTAAGCAACTCAGGCAATGTGCAATGCGCTCGCCGCACACAGCTTATAAAAGATACTTTTTCAAAACTATGCCACCAACGAACCAACTGGAAAAAAAAAACTCTTTTACTCGTAATGTGCGATCGGACAAATTGCCAAATAACTGAGTCTGAGCGTAAAAAAACAATACTCCAAGTCGAAACCGAAGCCCGAGATCTTTGCATCAAAGTAGTTGCCGCCATTCAATGGGATGAAATGTGCCTTACAGTGGGTCAGAAATGAGAAAATAATGAAAATCATTCCCTAATAAACAATAAGTATGTTAATTTCAAAGCACTCAGCTTGATGGCGCAAAAAATGCTGTATGAAGGGGATGAATCAGTGAGGAAATGTATGTGCTTATTAAATTAACATTAAATATGTTAATATGAGAAATTTTACATTTTAAAATAGCTAAAAATTCGTTTAAAATTCTGTTTAAATTAAAAAAAAAAAAAAAGTCTAAAGAGAATAGATGAAAACATTTAATGAAATTTAAGTATAGTAGTTAAAAATTGTATAATTTTTTCTAAGAACCTTAAACAACTATCAATATATTTAGGTGTTTATTAAATAAACATTAAATATGTTTTCATGAGAAATTCGACATTTTAAAATAGCTAAAACTTCAGTTAAAATTCTATTTAAACTAAAAAAATTTTAAAAAATGTCTAAAGAGAATAGATGAAAACATTTAATTAAATTTAAGTAGAGTAGTTATAATTTGTATAATTTTTTCTAAGAAGCTTAAACAACTATTTAATAATATATAATTTATTATTTTTATGAATATATAAAATATTTGAAGATTATTATTAGATATAAATTTAATCTACAATAAAATACTTTTTATATCAAGTCTCTATGCCTTTCAGATAAAATCTTAACAGAATTTGCTAATAATTTATTTGGCAGCCCCGCAGTCTTACTTTTCTCTCTTTTCTTTTATTTTTTGCAACTTCAGCATACTTTATGTGGCAGCTTAACCCATTGTGACCCATTGTGGTATGGGCATTGGCACGCGATGCGGAGCCCCCGAGAGCCGCATTTTGTCTGCACATTGTTTGCGTGCCGCCTTCAGCTTATTATTTTTTGTTTGCTACTTAAGCAAACATGCAACATTTTGCCGGGCCAGGCAAAAGTATCTCTGAGATACGCGGCTGGCTTATTAAAGTGCAATCAGCGCAGGAAGCAGTTACTGCTCACACATACACACATGCATAGTTTATAGGTATATATACTGATTTTTTGTTTCCCCTCTTTTGCTAACTGTTTGCTGGTTTTGACCATAAGGCGCAGTTGCTCCGAACCGCCTTCAAAACTATGCGCGGCATTTGTGTCAAACACGCGACCCAGTCGCCGTGGTTCCCCAAACAATTGTCGGGAGCCAAGCGACAATGAACAACTGGCAATGGCTGTTACCAGTTGCCAGTTGCCAGTTGCCGAGTTGCCTGTTGCCTGTTGCTAGTTGTTGTTGCCAAAACAGCCGCCTGCCATTGCACCAAATTGGCAACTGGCTTAGAAAGTCAACAATTGCTGCTGCTGCCGCTGCTGCTGTTGCAGTTGCAGTTGCTGCTGTTGCTGCTGTTGCAGCCTGAAAGAAAGTCAAATGCCATGTTGCTACTTACATGTTGCTGTTGCCGTTGCCGTTGCCAAGTTGCTGTTGCTATTGCCAGTTGTTGGTGTTGCTGTTGTCGCTGATTTTGTCGTTGCTGTTGCTATCGATGATGCTGCAACGGTTGCTGTCGTTGTGCGCTTTAATTAGCTGCTACAGGGCACAGCTGCACAACTCATCTTTAGCCTTTGACTGATTGGCAAAGTTTCGCTGATGTTGCTGCTGTTGTTGTTGCTGTTGCTGCTGCTGCTGCTGCCTACCGGCAATTTTAGTTTCTTTTGATAACTGCGATTGCGCTCTTTGACGTGCTGTTGTCGTTAGCCTCTCGCCGTTGTTGCTGCTGCTTGCCTGTTGCTGTTGCTGCTGCCAGTTGCATGTTAATTAAGCGCACCTTGAATGCATTTGCCTTCAGCTGCTGCTGTTGCTGCTGTCGCTGTAGTTCACTGCAAATGTAAAGTTGTTAGAGCGATTGTTGCGGTTATTGCTGTTCATGTTTCGTTATGCTGAGCAGGCAGCTTTATGCCTAACATTTGTTTTATGTCAACTTGATGAGCAGTTCAAGTATCCATTAGATAAATTACTCAAGCGACAGCCTGCATGACTCCAAAGACGTGAACATGAATCAATAATAAAGTCATGCACCAGACAGTGCAGTTAGATATTTGCTTTTCCTAGAATGTTAAGACGCTGAGATCTCATTGAGTTGCAGTGAATATTAATTTAATAATAATAGATCATAAGCAAATCTTTAAAAAGGTTTTGTAAAATTTAAGTACTTTAATATTTTTTGTAAAACAGAAAATGTTGTATAGCTTCTTTAATTTGTTTATTATTTAAATTATTTAATTATGTCCATCACACCTAAGCTTTTAAAAGCTTGCTTGAGATTTAATGAGATGATCGATCAATCATTACAATAATTGTAAGTCTATATTATATATTCATATATATTTTTCTCATTTTCAAATTGAGTTATATTTTTATTTCTTTTTCAGCTTTACGACTCCTGCCTAAAATAGATTTTTTCAACTCAAAGCAAAATTATATTTGGTTTTTTAAGCTCCAAGAACTTTTATATATTTTCGATGACAAATAGTTCGGATAATCCCGCAAAATGAATTTGATTTGTGATTCGTGTGAATATTTACATTCTTTTGCTGTTCAATCAAATTTTTATTCCAACATATTAAAAATCTAAGCCATAAATAACTTCAAAATTGAATAATCAGAAAAAATGCATTATCTTCTTAAAATATCTCCATCAAAGCAAAAAATATTTTCAAGTTTTACGAGCTAATAAAATATATATGTATTCTATAAAATTTATTGGTGCTTTCTAAAATTTTAAAATTAGAATTTAACAAAATAAAGACATAAAGAAAACTGGATTTTTTTATAATAAAACTATTGCTATATCGAAAAGTATAAAGTTTCTTTATTGCTTGCAACTTCTAGTTAGACGCAGCAGAGCTCCATTAAGTGCCTTAATCTTCCAGCCCACACACCGAGCGAAACGATGCCAACTATTTTTCAATTACAACAATTAAAAGTTTGCACTCATATCATGGCATTTGATTAACGAACATTTGGCCATTGCGCGGTTTCGCCGCTTAGTAGCCTTAGTGGCCATAACTTGGCCAGGCAAATTGAGCCCACGCATAGAAGCCATAAGCCGAAACATTAAGAATCAAGTATTTTGCGTTGGTGTGCTGGCCAATTCAAGCGATTCTTTTAGCCAAGTCCAATGCCTCAACAAATCAAGCAAACTTGAGTATGAGCTAGTAAATTTGTTTTTTTTTTTGTTTGTTATTTGGCTTGGTCGTTAAAGTCCGAAAAGCACACGATATATAAAACACTTGAAAATGGCGTGGGTACGTTTTTAGTGCGAATCGCACTAATGACTCAGTGCGGAACAGGTCGAAGCTGCGCTCCAGGGGCAGAGATCAGTGTAGTAGTCGCAGCATCTTCACAGCGAATGCATATGGTTGGTAAATTTTCTACCAGTCATTGCAGGTGTTCTGACCACTACAGAATTTCCCTTGAGTTGCTGCTGCTGTTGTTGTTGTTGTTTATAATGCATTTTTAATGATTTAATTGCTTTTATATGTTTTTTACTATTTTTTATCCTAGGCTCAACTAGTTTTATAGCTGCATTTGTAATGGATATTTGTTTTTGTTTTCATTTTATTTTATTTAATTTTTTTTTTTTGGTAGGTTTTCATGCGTCGACGCACCTGTTTCACTGTTGGTTGCTCTTAAAGGCAAAACAAAAGCAGCTGCCGCCAATTACAAGCGCCAAAACGTTTACAACTAATGGACACACATTTTTGTTGCATTTTTTCCCACACACACAGTTACACACAGCACAACACAACACAACACAACACAACAAATGGAAGCCGAAACGGAAACCGAAAAACAATTTGATGTTGCAAGCGACGCGCACGAATCGTAACTGCTGCAGCCAGGCGATGAGAAGCTGCAGCTAGCTGCTGTCTGTAGTAGATCTTGATCTCACACACACACAGACGCAGACGCACACAAAGACACAGGCATACACGTATGCACACACTCCCGCGCTCACGCTCTCACTTTTTGTGCTCCTTGAATTCTCGACTCTCTATCTTTCGTTCGTACGCTCGCTCTCTCTCTCTCTCTCGTTTTACTTCGCCCAAACGAACTCCACATTAAGTTCTAACTCATCTCGAACAAAATCGTAACAATAACAAAATTCTAAGCACGTCGCGAATGCGATTGGCTTTGCCTTTGCCGTTTGCGTTTGCGTTTTGTTTGCCGTTGTTGTTAGCTCGCCGCGCTGCCCACAACTGAGCGCCAGGTGCTACGGCAACTGAGCCGCAGCCGCAGCTTAGGCGCGCGCTGCCGACGCGACAGCAACGGCGACGCTGCCGGCCGCAGCAGCGCAGTTGTCGCGCATTCATATGTGGTAGTTGTATAGGCTTCAATGGGTTAACTAACATGTTGTTGTTGTTGCTGTCGTATTTATGCCCCGTTTGCCTGCGCATGCGCCGTGTGAAACGGCCCGTAAGCCAGAATACACTGTGAGAAAGTAAATGTAGCTTTGCAGCGATTATTGCAGAATTTTGTTGAATAGAAACATTTTGTTAAATGGAAAAATTTTGATTCAAAATATTTTTAAAATGTTAAGTCTTTTTTTTATAATTATATATAAATAACAAAATATAATTTAATGTAATAAATGAAGTAGAATTTGCGCAGATTTATAATCTATTTATTATTGTCTATTTCTAATCCTAGATTCGAGCTAATACAAACTAAAACTAGTATTTTACAAAATGGTGTTCCTTTCGAATGAGCCACCCAAATACCTGTCACAGGTATAAATGAGCATCGGATTACAGCCGTAAGAGTCATCCTCTAGCGCACCTATGCTAATTTGAGTTAGCCAGAGCACAGGTAGACAAATCCTTAGCTCACAGCGTGCTGCACGCATCTCGGCAGCTCAAGGTTTCGCCGAGTTGTTCGTCAAAAACAAACAGAAATGGAAAAATGGAACCAGAACAAACCGGAGGCTGAGTAATGTGACAGTGCACGATGTGAATGGCCATTATGGGCATATGAATGAATACGTCTCTCCGCAGGGTGGACCCGGCCAACGTCTCTCTGCGCAGGACTGCAACAGCGTTCCGAACTGTGCCATAAATTTACCAGCTTGATTGTGTTTGACTTGAAGGCACTTTGTGGCATAAATCACAGGACTGCAAGCGTTGCCGGAGAGCGAAAGCAAGAGAGCCAGCCCCAGACTCTGAACACTAGAGACTGACCCAAAGGTTAATTGCTGACAATTTCGCTGAGGCTGGCACTCAAAGAAAAAAGGAGAGAAATACATAAAAAGAGAAGAAGAAAACTTAAACAGCTTAGAGAGACCAGGCTTAAGTTTTGCACACTTCTCCGATGTTAATCTTTATTTATAGGTCTTGCATGCGTGCTGCCACATGTGAGAGTGTGTAAGTGTGTGTGTGTGTGTGCGTGTTGAAAGTCTTTTCGGGGAGTAACTAACATTTGCCATTGGCACGGTAACAAGACAAGACAGTCCGACCATCAATAAGCAGCTGCCGGCTGCTGACTGCGCATGCGCCTCATTCCTATTCCCATTCGCCTATTAACGAGCGCAAGGAGCTGGCCAAAAGAGATTTGCAAGTCGTTGTTGTTGTTGTTGCTGCCATTGGCAAGCTAACGAAGTTGACAACTTGATGACATTTGATCTCTGGGCCTGAACGATCGCAACAACGACGCTGCAGACAGGCACAAAGCAAAGCCTAAGCAAAGGCAAACCGCAAATGACAGAGCAATGATCAGATGAGACGTTCAGAAAATCAGACGATCAGACGGTCAGACGGTCAGTTGGCTTGATTTTGGTCTAGGCACGCACAGCACAGCATTCAGATTGGATTCAAGTTGGATTTGCAATTGGAGTTAGAGCTGCAATTGGATTGCATGCACTCAGCAGGGGCGCTACACTATAAATCCTTAAGCAAATAAACTACAGTTAAACGAATTGATTTAAATGCATGAATAAAGTACGTGTGGAATAAACTGGGTACTATATTTATTTAGGTGCATATTATATTGTACGGCAAAAGATGGTCAATGATAGACTGCAATATGACATGAGTTTATTAATAATATAATTTATCAATTTCATTTAGCATATTTTTTATTTCTGTAGAAATGTATGTCACGCGCTTGACATTTCAAATAAAGACGAAAATAAATGTAAATAGAAAAAGTCTTCATATCGATTTCAGAAACTGAAATATTTTAATGGTAAAAACGTGAATAAAATCTAAATGTACATTAGAAAAATTGTTAGAAAAAAAATCAAAACCTTTGGTATTTAATTTAATAATGCAATATGTATAAAACTGTAGTTATAAATAATATATACTATTTTTTTTTAATTTAACAAAATATTAAATATAATATTTCATATATATATATATATATATATTTTTTTTTTTTTTTTTTAAATATGTATATAAAAATTTAAATAAGTTTCCTGCAGTCGTAGCCCTCAATCGATATAATATTATTTCAAAAATATATAAATATATATAATAAAAAAAATGAATAATTAATAATATACATCATCTAATATTTGTTAAAATAATACCTATATTTAAATAGATATAAATAGAAATAAAAAATAAATAAATAAATTTTTTTTTTTTTGCATATATAATTCCTGTGCAATAACTTTAAAATTCATATATGATTTACATTTATAATGTATTTTACATACCACAATTGGGCATTTTCTCTGTCGTTCGGCAGGCCTCTCAGCTTCTTAGAAGCTCCATAAGCTTCAAGTGCCCTATACAACCTCCAGATAGTCATTAGCCACTACCTCAAGGCTAACGCACATGCCGCGACACTGACACCGGCTTCGCAGACGGGTCTCCGGTAGAGTTTGTTGCTCTTTGTGGTTTGGCGGCAGACAAGAGGCCAAGGCGGAGACCACCGGCAGCAGCAGAGGGAGCAAGGACCAATGCGAACTCTAGTTATCTGTGGACTGTCAAGGCTAGACCCGGACGCATGGGGATAGTGAGTGCCAAAGCAGCGATATTTCGTTATACAAATATTCCATTTATTTATCAAAATTGTAACACCCATACAAAAGTGAGCCCGACTTAAATTGCAAACCAAATGCGAATGGTTTGAAGCAGCTAGAAATGTTTCGAAGGTATTTGTTATGAGATTTTGACTAGTATTTCTATATATGTATCTATATATAGATATCTAGAAATATACTCTAAAGTTTGGCTTTCAGAGCAGCTGTTGCTGCCGTAGGAGTTGTTGTTGTTGCTGCAGGCTTCTTCAACTTTTCCTGCGCTGGCAGCAGATTCCCTGCCGCGAAAATGTTTCGTGGATCCAGATGCTGTTTGGCGGCACTGTAGAGCGCGCTGCCCGTCTCGGTCACCGCATTGCGATACCAGTGGCTACGTATTTTGCCCACACCATGATGATGCGACAGGGAGCCGCCGCAGGCCAAGATCTCCTCGCGTGCACAGTGCTCGATGGCCTCGAATACCTCCACCGGATCGGGTATGTTCAGGTAGCGGAATCCAAAGTAGAAGTATATGCACGCACCCGCATCGTATGTCTGCGTCACTCGCGCCGAGATCGTGTAGTGCAAAATGTTATGCCTGGCACACTCCTGCAAACAAATTGAGAATTTGAATAGAGTACATAGATGGAAAGGGGAAATTGTGAATTGTTTTCTACTAACCGAAACAACGCGCTGCTTCACACAGCGACACAGCAAACTGCAGCGATCCCAGGGCACAGAGGTCTCAAATGATTCGGCCACAATGCCCTGATGCAGAGCAAAGTCCTGTAAAGAGTAGAAAAAGGATGTATAATAATTGAAGTAAAAAATATCTGGGATATCCTATTTTTGTATAACTTATAAATTCATATAAAAATAATAAATAAATAAAATTATAAAATTAATTAAATGATTGAATTATAAATAAATATAGCATGAATTATAAATAAATATAGCAGCATAATAAAAATAAATAATAAAATAAAAATATAAATAATAATGAATTAATATAATAATTAATTAGACAAAAAATCATTAAATAAAAAACAAAACAAAAAATTAAATAATTAATATTCAATAAATAAATCATACATACGTTTAATTTTTAATATTATTTGATATTATTCTTTTTTTTAATGCCCACAATTATATTTTTTATTTAAAAAAAAATCTATAGAAAATAAAGTCTTTATAAATTTATGAAATAAAAAATCACAGCTAAAAATACAAATATTTCAGTTTGTATTTTAATTTAACGCCATTCGATTTATATCATATTTATGTTGACATTTCAAATAAAGACGAAAATAAATGTAAATAGGAGAAGTCTTCATATCGATTTAAGAAACTGAAATATTTTAATGGTAAAAACGTGAATAAAATCTAAATCTAAATACATTAGAAAAATTGTTAGAAAAAAAAAATCAAAACCTTTGGTATTTAATTTAATAATGCAATATGTATAAAACTGTAGTTAGTTAATAATATATACATTAAATATAAAATTATTTATAAAAATAATTTCATATATATATTTTTTTAAATACGTATATAAAAATTTAAATAAGTTTCCTGCAGTCGTAGCCCTCAAAAATATATAACGAAATGCTGCAAATATAAAACTTTTAAATTTAGGTTCAGAGGTTAAAATTTAATTCTAATAAAATTAATTTCCTATGAAACCAATTCATTTCAAATATCAGATTATACTAAGAAAAATCCAAAGTACTTTGACAAACTTCACATGTACGATAACGTTTCTAAAAGCGAAAAGCCATAAATTTGAGTAAATGCGAAATATACCATAAATATAACAAGTAGATTCAAAGATTACACAGACTTTGTGGACATAAAATGTTATTTGCAATAAACATTTTTAAATATTTCATAACACTTGCGTCACAGCAAGGCGGCAAATATAAAAGTTGAGATATATATCAACATAATAAAAATTTCAATTGTTGCCCAATGCATTATTTTTTTGGTAAGTAAAAATTGGGAGCGTCAAAATACATATAGACTTTCAAGATCATTTCAAACATATACCAAACATTATATCGAATTTTACTTTCAACAATAGAAATCATCCAAGCATATATATCGAGCAGATTATATCCGCCAACTACTCACCCTAATGTAGGCAATGACAAAGGTGAATAAGTAGCCGCGCTCTCCGTTCTGGCCACCTGCCGGAAATCCCTTGTAGCGTGCGGCGATTTCATAGATGAGCGCCTCCTGGCGCTGCACATCCTTCTGCTCGCCCTCGAAGAGCAGCGTGGCGGCGCAAATGTGCGTCAGATCAATGCCCTTCCAGACGGTCACATAGCGCTGCTTGATCGCATCCAGGCAGCTGGCCAGCCAGCTCTTCTCGGGCTTGAGCGCCTGGCCGAATAGGAACTGCTCATTGTCCATGAGGCGCACCGAGGCGGGCTGGCAGCGACGCCGGGCCACCTCGCGCATAAAGAGCACACCCTGCTCGAAGTCGGGGAACACCAGGGAGCCGTAGCGCTGCACGGGTGGCACTGGACGCACCTTGAGCACGACCTCGGTGATGACGCCCAGCGTGCCCTCGGAGCCGAGGATGATGTGATTGAAGTCCGGGCCGCAGCTTACGCGCGGCGCACTGCACTCCCGCTCCAGGGTGCCCGAGGGCGTGACCATGCGCACGCGCACCACCAGATCCTCGATGTTGCCATAGACATTTTTCTTCATGCCCGAGGCGCGCGTGGCCACCCAGCCGCCCAGCGTACTGAACTCATACGAGTCCGGCTCATGGCCCACGGTCAGGCCCTGCTCGCGCAGCACGCGCTCCAGATCCTGACCCACGATGCCCGACTCAAAGCAAACGGTCAGATTCTCACGATTGAGCCACAGCATGCGATTCATCTGCGATGTGTCCAGCACACAGATCATGCGCTCCTCCTTCTGCGGGCAGGTGACGGCCCCCGAGACACTTGTCCCCCCTCCGAAGGGCAACAGCATCACATTGTGCTTGTGCGCCAGCCTCACCAGCTGCACCACCTCGTCGTGGCAGCGCGGCCACACCACCAAATCTGGTATGCGCTCAAATTTGTTGTGCCACAGGCTGTATATATCGTTCAGCGTCTGGCCGTGACTTCGCACCAGGCGATCCACACCCTCCAGGGAGTGCTCCACCTTGGTGCAGCCACGCAGCTCATTGAGGAAGGGCGCATTCTGCACGGGCTTCGGATACGTTTCCGGCAGCTGTGGATACGTCCTCTTGGCGTCCAGATCCAAATTGAATTTACTTTTCACCCAATTCGTAAAGCTGGGCAACTCACAACCAGACAATGGGTATCTGGAATTAGAAGGAAATGGATTACTAAAAGAAATACAATTTTTAAAATTAAGTAATACTAATTGATATAATGTTTATTTTAAATATTTTTTAACGTATTTCAATTAGATTGCGAGCTAATTAAAGCTATAATAATAAGAATATGCAGTTCTCCAAAGGGAATATGTATTTTACGAGCTTATCTTCATTTGACCAATTCTAATAAGAATATAAATACATATGTTATTCCTTAAGCTGTTTATGTTCTGGTATAATTACGAGCTTAACATTGGATTGGTATACGTTATTCCAATATAGACTTTTAATAGAGCCTTGGATATACATGAAGAAAACTAAATTTAAAAATGAGCAAATAAAATTAAAATAATAGTAAAAACTAAATATAAAGTTACATTTAATTGAAGAAATAATTTCTTAATATTTTAAATATTTTTAAAAATATAATTCCTTTGTATACATATATTATTTATATGTAATTTAATTAAATTAATTTTATTTTTTAAATTAAAGAATTTATATATGCAAATTTTTAAAATTTTAGGGAGCGTCAATTCTATAAATGATAAATAAATATTATAAAAATATACATAAATATTAATATTATATTCTGAAAATATTACGACTATATAGTTTTTGCAATATTGTAATTAAAGATTTTTAGTATTACTATAAAACTAATATTACATAGCTGAGTATGCAAAAAATTATCTAGAAACTCTCTAACTTATCTTCTTAGACAATCAAAGCTGTTAAATCACATTGAAATAGCATATAAAAAAGCTATTATGATATACAACACATCTCACATTGCCTGAGAGTCGCTAAATATAAGTAACTGCAAGCCCTCAGATAAAAACCATGAAATAAAATTTAAGATTCCATTGGATCAAACTAGAAAGAGGCACACTATGAGACAGGGATAGAGACTCAAAGATCCGACGCAGAGTCTTGAGACTAATAATTAAATACAAATATGACTCATGGACTCATGGAGCTTACGTACTTGTCGCCTTTAAAGCAGATGATGCCCTGCTGTCCATAGAACTGGGAATCGTTGTAGCCCCAGCCGTACCACTTGAGCGCCTCCTGGCTAGAGTGAGCAAAACCAAAAGAATTAGAATGACAGCGGCCAATAGATGACAAACATACAGACATACATACACACATACATATGCATGTACATATGTATGTTTGTATGCACACTCACCGCTTCTTGGGTATTACGCTCTCCACGTGGCGGGAGAGCCGTGTGTCCAGTGCCAGGGACGTGCCCTCCGGCGGGGTCTCCGGTATTTGTGTGGTTACCGTATTACGCTTGGCTGCCATCTCACTGTGATGTGGACTAAGGGATTGCTTGATTGTGCGATTTGTATTTGCTTATTTGGCTGAGAGACACTTTGAACTAATAATATGAAATTATTGCACAGCCCGTTGTCAACTTCGTCGCTGAACGCAAAAATCGATAATTTGTTTTGATTTCAGGAAAACACTTGGCCTGCTATGTAAACGCAGCTGAGGTGCGGCCAGACTTAAATTTGCTATCGATTGGTTAACTAATATGAATTCAGTTAATACAGTACTTTAGTGCTAATATTTGCCTGTACTTTGCAATTGACTAAAAACTAAATTAAAATAGAAATTCCACTAAAAAAGAAAACACTCTGCGGCAGCTGCTGCACGCCCTTTGGTTTCGGTATCTCGACCACGTCTGTCATTCCCAATAAGAGAGCCAGAGTGAGAGCGCGAGAGAGAGAGAGAAAGAGAGAGGGGGAGAGATGGTTGGCATTGCTCTCTGCCAGCGATGCCAGAGAGCGAGCCGCAGCTAAAGAGAGCGCCGCCCCCCTGGGGGATGGGGCAGAGCGAATCGGTTATCCAAACGGTTACGGCTAAAAAACGAAAACTAACAAATATAGAAAGCTATAGTCGGACATCCCGACTAGGAGATCCCGTGAATATTTTGGGGTTTTAAATAGTTTTTATTTATTAATATTCCTTAAAAGCAGATGTTAATAAAACTTTCAGCGTAAAAAAAAAAAAAAGAAAAACATTATAGTAAACTAAATAAAATATAACCTATATCGAATTAAATATAATATAAATATTATTTAATTAATTGTCAAGATTATAATACCCTGATTTACTATTTTCAATGGGTTCAGGATATAAAAACCTAAAAACTTAACAAAATGGAATAGAAGCCCAAATTTCAAAGCTAAGCAATCCATGAACTTTCGAAGCGCAAATTTTTTTAGGGTACTTCAGTGTATCCAGAAATTCATTCATTACAAAATTTTGTGAGCTACACTCCATTTGGCCTGTCTGATTTTTTTTTTTATTTTTAAATTTCAAAATTCATGTGATTTTTCGTTTCGTGTTCTATTGACAATATAGTGTTTTATCATGCCTGGAAAAAAGCGAAGCTCTTCGAAGAAACGGACTAGTTCCGCTGCCAAAGAGGGGGAAGCTAGTGCCGTTACGGCCCCCGAAGTTTCCTTGGCAGCTTCACCCAAATTGTCCGAAATGAGCGAGGCGAAGAAGAGCCGTACCAAGAGCAAGACGAAGACCAAGAACAAAAAGGAATAGGCTCATCCGACAATCACCAGGACAAATGATAAGCACCAATTATATTGAAACAGATGCATAGCAGCTCTACGGACACCAAAAATCAGCTCAGGTATTTTCTATAGATTATGGGTATAGCTTATATTTATTTGATCAACACTATTTCAGAAATACCAGCACGATATATGGAAAAACCTAGAACAAGAAATTTGATTATTGAAAGCGTAAACGCTCTCTTTGAGAGCTGGCTTTATCAAAAATAATATTAAGACATTCTGGCCAGAAAGAGGTCGCCTATATCAAGGGAAGCCTTAAGCATTAACGGTAAAACCAACAGAACAAGGTGAATATCATATATAAAAGTTAAATATTTTGAATTAAGCTTCATTATTATCTTTAGACACTGAAACAGTATATATATTTGACCAACATAGAATATCGGATCACAATATGCGTATTGAGTAGAACCCTTCAAGCATATGACGAAACACTAGAAGAAATTTAACATTGGAAAAAGTAGATCTGAACTCACATTAAAAATATAACCGGCTATCCACAAACCGTTACCGTCTTTCTCTTTTCCTCTCCCTCTTTTTATGCTCTCTCAAAGCACATATTTTGGGGGTAGTTCTTGCCCATGTGTCAAAAGGGGGTGGCAGTTGGTAGCGTGGGAGGGGGGCTAAGTTCTCTTTATCTGAGTCATGCTTTATTTGTGTAGCGGGTACGTCGATGGAACTTTAAGCAGGCCGACAGGTGGTTTAAATATGCATTGTAAAACAACAATCTGCTTATTAACTATGACCCCATTGAACCTAAAATAGGTGGAGCGCATCATAATTTATTTATTGTACGGGGAAATATAACAGATGTATGTTAATTTGAAATTCAAATGAACGATTCCTATATAGACATAGTATACATTGTAACTGATTTGACATCCATTGTGCTCATTGTTGAAAATGATTATAATTGCTTTCAATTACGTGTTAAAGTTTAAAGATAAACATGTGATTGTTCTCTAAATATTTAGTTATCTTTTAAATAGATTTTTATATTGTTTATTTATTTTTTTATTATTATTTATTTAATTATAATTTTTAAATTTTAAATGTATGTTTTTTTATATTTCGTTTAACAAAATTTATTTAATTAAATTTGTACTTATATTTATTTTAGGAATTTATTTATTTATTATTTTTTTGGTTAAATTTTTGTTTTTTTTTTTTTTTTGTTTTTTGTTTTTATTTGAAATTAATTGATTTATTTATTTTTGTCAATCATTTTTAAAGATTATATTTTACGAACTGCAAACTAATAAATTATTATTTATTGGAATTTTTTTTAAATTTTTATTTTCTTGCTTTTAATTCTTAATTACTTTCAATATATTTGATTCATTTTGATTTTCTTTTAATTTTACTTTACATTATTATTTTATTTTATTATAGTCACTATCTGATGGCAGCAGTTTTCCTGAATCTATTTCCACTATTTAACGGACTTTTATTTAAATCTCAACTGCAGCGCGCGAGCTGAAAAACGAAACTGAGACCCCGAAATCCAAATGCACTTTACCATCTTGTCATAGCGGTTAGTTAGTACATTTTTGCCTCTTTCGAATGCCAACGGCACGGACAACAACAATAATGGCAACAGCAATGTTTATTATGCGCTTATTGACACATCGCCATACAATTTTTTCAATTGTCTAAAGTGTAAATTCGTCAGAGGCCGCACGAAACGAAAAGTGGTCGCAGCTTGTATATTTTTCGCACTGCGCGCGCGCTTAAAGGGAGGGTCAAAGTTTTTAAATAGTGTTTCAAGTTTCGGTTTTATTTTCTATTTTTACTTTTTTAATTGTCAGCTTGGTCGAAAACCTGCAGTGGATGGTGTTTGCAATCGAGCTTGAAACGCTCAATTTGCACTTCCTTTATTTGCACAGTTTTTGTTGACACTTGCGATTAACAATATGCACATAGTGTTGCGCAGTCAGGAAGTAAAGGGTAAATATTGATTTGCAAATACCAATCAATTAGCAACAGCCACTGCACAAAAGTTTTTGTTTTTCTTACTTGTCATTATTTTTCTTTTCAAAGTTTAAATATCAATAATTCGTGATGGCGACATCTAGTGGAAAATATTAACATTACTCAACCTGCTTTTCAACACTGTCCGCGTATATTGTAAATGATGGAAATTAATTGAGCGTATTGCTGTTATATTGAAAATTTCATCTACTAATATACTGTTCATAAATGTTCATAATTGATAAACATACTTTAATGAACTAATTTAGCAAATAATGAACTTACACAATAGCGTGCACTTGATCAGCTATATATCGATTACCATCGGCACATCTATCGATACTTTTGTTGCTGTGCATTCCTGTGCACTGTGGCTGCTGCCAACTCGCAACCTGCCTTCAAAGCGAAAAACATTACAGAAAATCGAAATCAAGTGCGTAAATAAACATAAAATACAGGCAGGACGCGTAAATAGCGTAACGTAGCAACCGCTAAGGCGTGCAAGGTGCCGGCTGCCTAAGCAATCGGCTCCGAGCAGACGTAGCCTTCTTATTGTTTGGGCTTGTGCGTATGTATAAATATAAATCTATATGTATGCGTGTGTGTGTGAGTGTGTGCGTGTTGTATATGTGCTAGTATTGAAACAATAACAAGCCCAGCAAAATGCCAATGAATTATAACGGAGCAGCGTTCAATGCGGCCGCTGCCTTTGTGCTGCTGCAGCAGCAAAAGCAGCGATGATTCATAGGTAAGTTATGCGACGGGCTTACCACATATTTAATTCTATATATGTATGTATGGACATAAATAATTTTATGTGTGTATGGGCCTGGCTTACCGTACGTACGTACATATGGTTATTTGTAGCCCGCAATAATTGTTACAGCAACAACAACAACCATAACAACCGTGGCCGTGCCTTAATATAATAACGTAGAGCAATAAAACATAAAACAAACCATTCACACGAAACGGTAAAATGCCGCTGCTGTCCAAATGCTTTCCTTGCTTTAAATTTAAACGCGAAGAGGTCATCGACAAGCTGGACTATAGCAATACACCGCTCCAGGATGCCTTTCCCGAGGTGTGGCAACACGAGCGCACTCTCGAGGAACTGCATCTGAGCAATGCGCGGGTGAGTTGTAAACTAATAAGAAATTAATATTCATCTTATAATTGATTAATCATTTCAGCTACAAACATTGCCACCGCAGCTGTTCTACTGCCAGGGACTGCGAGTCCTTCAGGTGAACAGCAACAATTTGGAGAGCATACCGCAGGCAATTGGTTCGCTGCGTCAATTGCAGCATTTGGATCTGAACCGCAATCGTTAGTTGTATAAATAATTATGTAAAATGCATCTATTAATGCTATTCCCTTTGCAGTTATTGTCAATGTGCCGGAGGAGATAAAGGCGTGCAAGCACCTGACCCACTTGGATCTCAGTTGCAATAGCCTCCAGCGTCTGCCGGATGCGATTACATCGCTGATATCGCTGCAAGAGCTGCTGTTGAACGAAACCTACCTGGAGTTCTTGCCCGCCAATTTTGGACGTCTCGTCAATTTGCGAATCTTGGAGGTGCGCCTCAACAATCTCATCACGTTGCCCAAGTCAATGGTCCGCTTGGTGAATCTGCAGCGACTTGATATTGGCGGCAATGAGTTCACCGAACTGGTAAGCGCATAATAAAATAAAACTCAAATAAGAGGGCATCTAATTTTGCTTCTATTAAAGCCGGAGGTCGTTGGAGAACTAAAGTCGCTGCGTGAGCTATGGATTGATTTTAATCAAATACGTCGTGTGGCTACCAATATTGGCAAACTGCGGGATCTGCAGCATTTCGAGGCCAATGGCAATCTGCTGGACACACTTCCCAATGAGCTGAGCAACTGGCGGAATGTCGAGGTATTGTCCGTGTGCTCCAATAACCTGGAGGCGTTTCCCTTCAGCGTGGGCATGCTCAAGTCGCTAGTCACCTTTAAATGCGAGTCGAACGGCCTCAGCGAGCTGCCCGATAGCATCAGCTATCTGGAGCAACTGGAGGAGCTGGTGCTGAGCCACAATAAGCTGATGCGTCTGCCCAGCACAATTGGATCGCTGACCAAACTGCGCTTCCTCTTCGCCGATGACAATCAGCTGCGGCACCTGCCCGACGAGCTCTGCAGCTGCAGCCAACTGAGCGTGCTGAGCGTGGCCAACAATCAGCTATCTGCGTTGCCGCAAAATATCGGACATTTGGCCAAGTTGAAGGTGCTCAATGTGGTTAATAACTACATTAATGCGCTGCCCGTTTCCATGCTGAGCCTGGTGAATCTCACGTCTCTGTGGCTCAGCGACAATCAGTCGCAGCCCCTGGTGCCGCTGCAGTATTTGGATGCGAGCAGCAAGACGCAGCTGACGTGCTTCATGCTGCCGCAGGTGACATTCAAAATGCAGGCGCAAAAGCAACAGCAGGTCCAGGATCAATACGAATTCGTCTACGCGAATCATGCGCAGCAGCCGCAGCATCCGTCGAGCCCATCACGTCGCATTTGCTTCGCCGAAGAGGCGACCATTCTAAGTGCAGGCGGCACCAATAGCAATAGCAACAGCAACACGAACACCAACAGTGCACCACATCCCGCGCCCAGCTACCCCGCCAGCTATGTGACGGCTCCGCCCACTCCGGAGCAGCTGCCCGCTGGCAGCTCGGTGCGCCTGATGCGTTCGCCCACGCCCTACCCCAAGGAGCTGCGTCAAATGGCCAAGTACATGCGACAGGCGCAGGCGGCGAACGCAGCGGCAGCGGCTGCGGCGTCAGCGTCATCGAGTGAGGTGCGCGAGGCGCGTGTCGTGGTGCCCAATGGCCAAGTGGCCATGCCACACTGTGATAGCAATCAGGACGCTGTGGATCACACAGCAAGTGCAATATATGGCGTTGCGCCCGAGGCGGCCCACATTTATGGTGTCTACCAGCCGGCGCAGCAGCAGACGCCGCAAGAATATTATGGCATGCCGTTGGTCAATTACGATGCGCACTACCAGCAGCTCTATGTGGATGCCAACACTTTGCCGCTGCCAACGACTCATTTGTCCAATGGCACCGAGGAGAACTATGAGCTGCAGCCGCTGCAACAGCCACCGGCGGCGCCACCACCACGCATGGAGCCGCCGCCTTATCATATAGCGAGAGTGTATACAAAGAAGACGCCGGAAGATCTCACGCTCTACGAGTCAATGCGACAGCGCAAACACCAACAACAGCAGCAGCAACAACAGCAGCAGCAACAACAACAACTGCAGCAGCAACAACAAATGTCGCCAACACAATCGCTTTACGAGCAGAGCAACCAGAGCTATCAGGATGCACTAAACAGCAACTTCAAGACGACGGCAATCGGTGCGCAATCTGAGGAGCTGGACTACCAAAACAATATCAACATTGAGCAGCTGGAACTGCAGCAGCAGCAGCTGGAGCAGCA
This sequence comes from Drosophila arizonae, assembly GCF_054131065.1. Lineage (NCBI taxonomy): Eukaryota > Metazoa > Arthropoda > Insecta > Diptera > Drosophilidae > Drosophila > Drosophila arizonae. The sequence goes on along the minus strand of NC_142925.1, from coordinate 17,646,514 downwards.
ACAGGATGTTGATGAGCTGCAACAGCAGCAGCAGCAGCAGTTGCAGCAGCTGCAGGAAATGGATGATACGTTATCGCAGCACTCAGTCAACTCCACGGCCACCAACAATACGTCCAGGGGTGGTAAAAAGTCAACCTGGATATTTGGTGTGCACAAGAATCCGACTGTTAAGCAAGTGACCCTCAAATGGGAGCACAGCATTGGCTTCGATGTTGCCGAGCTGCTTAATCAGGTGAATATTTGCTGTAATATTATTTGGAGCTTCAAACTAAACATTATTTGGTTGCTTTTCAGGTGGGGATCTTTGTGAGCGCCATAACGCCAAATACGAATGCTGCGCGGCTGCTGAGCCTCAACGATAAGCTGCTGGAGATCGACGGCTATGACCTGACCAATGCCAATCTGAGCGATGCCAAACGTGTTCTGCATAATTGCGGCACAGTTATTAACATAATGCTGTCACGCAAGTGACCGCCCCTTCCATGCCCCACTCCCCCCATGCCTCTATATACCGAGACCGAAGACTTTTGCGCATTTTTCTAAAGCAATTTTGCAATAAGCTAATTGAAATTTAGCGAACCATAAATATTAACAAATGCATTTCCAAGCCATAAACGTCCTTTGCACTGGCGCCTTAAACTTGTAGTAATTAGAGTCACAGACGACATAACATAACCAGCTTCCAGTTGATGCATTTCATTTAGTTAGATACGATTTCGAATGTCATTTAAGATACGCGGCGAAGCGTTATGTATGTGTAATTCTCACCATTATGTTCTCAACAAATTGTATTCTCTCGTTGGTTTAAAACACATTGATTATATTATATGCGAAACGGTGGTTTATATTTAGGTATTCGAACTGTAAATTAAGTTAAATGTATTTCACTTTTTCGCCTCTGAAACTGTTTTCAAACTTGTTACTTGATCGTAAATATTGTATTAAACTTGATAGCTTAAGTATTGATTAAGAATGAATTAGTTTTTCGTGCGGAGCTTCAAAGTGAAATAGTACTCAACTGGTATTCAAAGTAAAGCAATATATTTTGGTTTCTTTTCGGTTAATATATGTATATTTCTTGAAAACATTAAACATATTTATTTGTATCAAATTCGTATAGTCTATATTATGTTGGAGTCTTCAGTTAATATATTAATATTATAATAGACACATATACAAATATAGAAAGGTCGCTCTAAGTTTAGTTTTTATCTAAGAGAGGGCCTCTATTTTGTCCGCCAGTGTAATTCATAGCAAACATATAGAACATTTAATAAATAGTGCAATTAGCGTTGATAATACGTACATACAATTACGAGTACCACATAAACAGCATTTACAACCACACTTAAATACATATATATAGTATATATATACATACAATATTTACAACTAGCGCCTATTTTACGCCCAGCGTTGTTTAAATTTGTTCCAAATTGAAATCATTATGTGCTTAGAATAAAGTTAAAAATATTAGCTGTTTATGTTAGTTGTTATGGAGCAGCAATATAAATTCGATATACATATATAAATATAAATCTATGTATTCTATATTTATTGTCTAGAGCAATCATTTTGTCTATGTAAAGTTATTCACTTCTTGAACAAATTGGCGTTGTGAACAGTATTATAATTTAGCAGATATTATCAATATCAAATTATGCGAGAGTTGAACATTTCTATATCTTTATAATACATTAATACATACACACACATACACAAATACAGATAGCTTTAGGACGCACGTTACAAGAACAAAAATGTTATTTCTACGCGCTACAACAAATCATCCAGAAATGAAATTTAAAAAAAAAAAGAAGTTTATTCATAAAATAAAGACATGAAATTTTCACTTAAACTAACATTCTGAATTTTTTAAATTATTAAATATAAAAAATTTAATTGATTAAGATTTATAATTAAATTAATTATTTTAAGTCTTCCAACGGATTTCCTGAGTTAAAAACAATGTTACAGGTAAATGGCTTAACGTCTTCGATTATTTTCTACACGCTGCCTGTGTAAATAGAGCAGATAAGGAAATATCACTTCGCTTTCTTTCAGCCTTTCGGCTCGAACTGCCCTATATATAGCATTCATAATATAGGATTCCTCGGAATTATAGGCCCAATCGCCTACATTGCCTCTGAGATGTCCAGTTACCACATACTTTGATATCCAACGTTCCTTCTTAAGAACTTGTCTAACATCACGCATTAGGGCACTTGCATTCATTGTCTGGTAAAACTTCTCTATGTCAACATTCTTAGGCTCGGTTTTCTGATCGCTCAAACATATAAATTGATAAAGAGTTGATTTATTTTCTCTCCTAATGACATCCATTCCAACCCATTCCAGAGGATACTCGCCATTGACAACTTCCATTGGAGTTGGATTTCCCATTAGAATTAAGCTCAAATAACTCATGTAGTTCCTCTTGATGGCATCTTGTTCCGGCTTTTTGAGATTTACGCCTTCTGTGGGATCCTCAATGAGCAATACCTTTTCTTTCTGGATATTTATTTAGTTATTATTATTATTTTTTTATTCTCATTTATTTATTTATTTTTATTATTATTTTTTTTTATTTATTTATTTTTTTTATTTATTATTATTATTATATATTTATTTATTTATTTTTTTTTTTTTTTGTCCATATACGAAATCTAACTTACGTCTTTCACCTTCAATTTCCGTTTCTTCATTCATAATTATTTAAACTATACTATTTTTCTTATTTTTTTGGCAACGTTTGTATTGACTCTCTCTCTCTGGCTTTGTTATTGGCAGCAGTCTTCGATGACGCTATATACGCAGCCAAATACTAATCATTAGTAATTTCACAAAACAGTCAAAAGCTCTTCGAGAAAGCTTTTAGTTCCATCTAGATAAAGCTGCAATTAGCATGTTTATTTTTCTGTTATCTTAGACTATAAGTATATATTTTTATATTTAGAATCAGAATATGAATATAATTATTGATTGAACGTTTTCCATTGATACAAAGAAAGAAAATCCGGCACAGCTGACTGACTGACTATGCCCAAAACAAAGCTTTACGAGCAACTCTACTGTTCAAAATATAAATAAATAGTATTTATTGCTCAACATAAATTTAGATAGGTAAAAAATACTTGTATGAGTAAAAGTTAATTAAGGTAATTAATAAAATAATTAAGTATTCCTTATAGAGCTTAATTCCTGAGTCAAAGGCAACAATGGCTTAACGTCTTGGATTATATTTTGCATATTGCCTGTGTAGATGGAGTAAATAGGGAAGCAATACACCCGATTCTCGATGCATTTCAGCAATCAGTGCATCATAGACTGCGCGTCGAACATACATTTCCTCGTCATGGCGAGTTGAGTTAAGTTTGCCCTTAATAGGTCCAATCATCTCATACCTTGATATCCAACGTTCTTCCTTAAGAGTATTTCTCACCTCACGCATCAAGGCCTGTGCATTGATCGTTTGGAAGAAGTGAAACGGATTTGCATTCACGGGCTTTGTTTTCTGTGCGCCCACGCAGTAAAATTTAAAGCGAACAGGCTCATTTTCTCTTCTGAAGGATTCCATGCCAAACCATTCCAATGGATACGTGCCATCGGCTTCGTCTTTGGGCTTATGATTTCCCATTAGGAGTACACTAAAATAGTTTTTGAACTCGACTTCCAAATCTTTTAATGTCCTTTCAGGCTTTTCCTGATTGGAGTCTTCCGTCTCGTCTCCTATTGCTAATATCGTAGTGCTTACTGCTGCAAATATGTTAGATGTTAGCTTATATTTTGAGGGACATGAATTAACTCTTACTTTTATCCATATCTGTTTTATCGTTAGCCATAATATTATATTTATTATTTTATTTTGCTTTACTTCTGCAGAGTATATCTTCTAGGTAAACAGAGAGACTGACAACAGGTCTCTCTCGTTGCTGCTGTATTTATAAACTGACGCTTAACATATGATTTCATAATAAAAACTTTGAAAGCTCAGCAAGAGCTTTTGGTAAAGTTATTCAAAACATTGAAGACTTGTTATAACAGACTTACCTACATATGTAGATATGTATGTACATATATACTTAAGACGTACTATGCCCAAAAAAGTTAATCAAATTGTGACTCATGCAAATCAATTTAATATCAAGTATTTTTATATAATATATATCTGATATATCTTTAAATACTGTTAAATGGAAAACAACTTCAATCAAACATTTATACAGAAAAGTTTACGGTTGTTGAAATCTCTTAGAATGTAACCTATCGTTTACATATTGTTTGTGTAAATAGAGCAGAAACTGAAAAACTTTCAACGTTTGTTCACGGTGAATATCAACGGCCAGATTGTGAACGTAGTAATCATCTACAAAACAAGGGCGCGAACGAAAAACTTTCATTTTCTTGGGGAATTCCAATATATCCTTTGATATCCACTTTTGGTCTTTCAATCGCTTTTTCAATTCGTGCATTACTGCGGCGGCATAAAGAGTCTGACCGAATCCGCCATACATATAGTCTATGTAGATACCCGGATAGGAGCAAGGCAAACACTGAAAGTGGTAGCGTCTGGGTTGATTATCTTCTTCAATTTTGTTCATTTCAAACACGTCTATCATAAAATCATCATTGGGCACACAGGTTCGACTTCCCAATAAGAGTTGACCAAAATGCTTTTTACAGTCATCAAAGAAGATTTTTTTATTAAATATGGTTGCAGGTTTCTTTGGCTTGGAGTATTTTCTCCCATCTCCGATGGACAATACTTTAACTTCTGACTTTAATAAAGCTACAGCTGAAAATAGTCAAGTTTAATACAACAAACTTTAAAATCAATTAACTTACTTGTTTCTGCTTTTTTATTATTATCATTATTCATAATGGATTCAGATTCAGTCTCTATCATTCTTCGGTAATTTATATCAGAGCTGACTAGCAATTTGGACAGTTCTGTCGCCGGTATAAATAACAAACTGAGTGAGTGAAATACAAACATTTCACAACAAATATCAACAAATATATTCTCAATTGGAGCTTTTTAACATGGTTGCGTTATGAAATGCCGAAACAAAGCAGCACGAAGCACAACTTGTGACGTCACAATGTAAATTTGATTATAGTTTCTATATTATGTAGATATATGTAGATTTTAAATATATAAGTAGATTTTAAATACTTTTCGAATTTGACATAAGACTTTTCGATCAACTATACAGCTTTTAAGAATTTAAATTTTCTCAAGAAATATAATAAGAACATAATAATATAAGAATAAAAATAAAACAAGATAAATAGATCTTAAGCTTTGGCTGAAAGGCAGTTCAAAACGTGTTCCCTACTATATGAAAAATAATGTTGTTTTTTTTTTTATTTATTTTTTTATTTAAAAAATTATTAGTCAATTATTTTTCATATTAATAATATTTTACAAGTTTTAAATTGACTCTTTCTTTCAGAAAATATTGTTTTAATTTTTTTCAGTTACAGCTTTCAGTTAATCTATTGATTTTAACTAATTTATTATCTATGCTGCGTATTATGTGCATGTTCTCTGTGCAAGTACATCAAGTACGGAAGCACCTTCGCTCTTTGAATATTCAAGGCTTTGAAAACAAAACCTAAAATATAAAACTCCTCAGGCTTATAGGCATTACGGTATACGTCTCCTTTGAGTGGACCTACTATAGCACTCTTGGATATCCAATTTTCCTCCTTCAGGAACCGTCGCACGTCACGTAAGACGGCATTTGCATTAATTGTCTGATAGAAGTATTTTAGATACGTATGCCTGGGTTTTGTTTTCTGTGCGGGGTAACAGTAAAATTGATAGCGAGTGGGCTGATTCTCGAAGGCGAAGGTTACCATTCCGAACCATTCAATGGGACACAGACCACTGACATCGTCGACTGGCGTTGGATTTCCCATCAAAACTAAACTCAAATAATTTGTGCAGTCCGCGCTGAAACTATTCTCGATCTTAACTGGTTTAGCTTTTCTGCGACTTACGACTTCCTTCGGATCTCCAATGGCTAATACCTTTGCTGTAGAGGTCAGTGTTGTTAGAGCTTTACATGGGTAACAATTGGAATTTTCATTATTTTATTATTGTCTTGCAATGTCCGAAATGCAACTTACTTGGGTCATCTTCTGTCTCCTTTTCGTTGTACATAATTATTTTGTTATATATATTTTTTTTGTGGGTTTGGTTTGAGTTCCTTGACTTTATTATTAGCAAACGTCTTCAATGCACTGCACAATGATAATCATTAGTAATTTCACAAATCTGGCAAAAGGCATTAAAGAAAGCTTTTAGTTGCAGTTAAAAAACAGCTGCAGTTTGAATGAAAAGCTTTTGAATGATTTTATATGTATATTGTAATATTTATAATCAGAATATCTGGAATATCAATAAATAGGCTTAAAATGTTAATGTAAAATACAAAATTTTGCAATATTTATATTATGATTAACTTTTTTAGTTGTTAATAAAATGAAAATACAATTGCATCACAGCTGACTAACTCGTTTGAAGCAACTAGCAAATTATACTATATTGGTGATACGAGTGGCTACGTTACTAAGTTTTGCTTGAAATTATTACCTCAAAGTTATTATTCAAAGTGTTTCCTTTAAGTATTTCTTCAAAGCATTTTTTAAAAAGTATTTTTCTTCCAAGTATTTCCTCTAAGTTTTTCCTTTTAACTGAGCTGAACGATCATCAAATATTTACACACACTACTTCACTTCACTTTACTAAGCACAGAGATCGTTGTAATCGAGATCTATGTGACCAATGGGAGCACTCGCTGCTGCTGCAAGCATTCTAGCTTCGTTTTACTTGAATATAAATACGAAACGAATACCCTTGCATACATAACTTCGGTATCTCTTCTTTTCCCTTACTCTTGATATGCAGACAGCCAAAGAGCGGAGCCCAACAGCTGACAACACTGCACCCGACTAGAGCTTTATGGCGTCTTCTTATTGAACATACATTTAATGAAAAGTATAACTTAAAAAACTTTTTTTTATTATTTTATTTATCTTACCTAACTAATTTAATAAAACAACACCAAAAAACATAAATTAAAGATTTCTAAGAATTGTGCTTATCGTTTACATATTCCTTGTGTAAATATAGTATAAACTGAAGAGCTCTAAGTCTTTGTTCATGGAGAATGTCGTGAACTATATGCTGCACGTAATACTCGTCTTCATGGCAATAGTATGAACGACCAATGATTTTTCTTGGCATTTCCAGTGTATTCTTCGATATCCAATTGTGGGTTTTCAGTCGCCTTTTCTGTTCGTGCATTACTGCACTGGCATACAGTGTGTGGCCAAATATGCCATACTTCATAGAGCTGCCCGGACAAGCGCAGTGATGACACTCAAAGTGATATCGTCTGGGTTGATTATCATTCTCGATTGTGTCCATTTTAAACAAATCCATCATAAAAATATTATTTGATACAAATGGAGTTCTATTCCCCAATAAGAGTTGGCCAAAATGCCCCCTACAGGCATCTCCAAAGATTTGCTTATCAAATTTGAGAGCTGGCTTCTTTGGCTTCACGTATTCTCTCCGATTTCCGATGGACAATACTTTGATTTCTGACACTGATAATGACATAGCTGAAAATAATCAAAATTTATTATTTTCAAATGGCAGAAACGAAATTTTAACTTACTTGTTTCTGCCTTATCAGTATTGTTATCCGCAGCTGGTTCTCTTGTTCTTGCAGTCTCTATCATTTCATTGGTGACTAACTCTACTCGGTTGAAATGCAATTAGAAAATGCCAAAAGCCCTCCGCTGCGCCGACAGAACTACTAAACTGAATGAATGTAATACAAAGATTTCACAATGAATGTGTTGAAAGTTTACATAAAGCTTTTTAGTAAAGTTACATTATGAGTAAGGTTCCATTATGAAAGGCCTGAACAAGACAGCGCGATTCACAGCCTGTGACGTCCCAATGTAAGCTTTAATATTGTTTTGAACATACATACATATATGCTTTAAATACTATTATTAGGATATATGTGTGTTTAATGTTAGTCTTAAGTCGTTTAAAGTTGTCTTATACTGCATGATTCATTAAAACCCAATAAATCAGAAATATAAAAATTTTGACCTGCTTTTGCTCTATAAGATCTATCAAACAATATTAATAGTCACCATACATATACATATTAAAGTTCCCAAATTATTAGCAATGCAATAGTGAGTGGCTCGTAGCTCATTTATTTATTTTTTACATGCTGCCTGTGTAAATAGAGCACATAGGGAAATATGGCCTGCCATCGTCTACGACTTTCGGCTTGATATGCCCTATAAACTGCGTTCCGAATATAATTTTCCTCGGGACTATAGCCCCAACCATCTAAATTGGCTTTGAGAGGTCCAGTTAGCACATATTTTGACAGCCAATGTTCATTCTTAAGGATTGCTCTAACCTCCCGCAATAAGGCATATGCATTAATTGTCTGATTGAAGAAATATAAATTGGTATTCGTGGGATGAGTTTTCTTTGCGGGGAAACAGTAAAATTTGTAAAGATTGGGTTGATTTTCCCTCCTAATGGTTTCCATGCCAAACCATTCAATTGGATACTCGCCATCTGCCATGTCTTTAGGTATTGGATTTATCATTAAGAGTTGCCTTAAATAATCTTTATAGTCGGCCTTCAAATTTCGTATGTTATCTTTCATTTTAGCCCCTTCATGTTCTAAGGCCTCCGACTTATCTCCTATAGCTAATATCGTTGAATTCATTGCTGTAAATATGTAAGATGTTAGTTAATTATATTTAGAGAAACATTAATTAATTCTTACTTGCATCCATTTGCACTTTTAATTTAAATATAATAAATAATATATATATTTTTAATCCTAAGACTATATTTGTTGAAAATGAACACAGAGATTGACAACAGGTCTGGCTGCTTTGTGCTGTATTTATATACTAAATTTGCCGCAGAATATATGATTTCATAAGAAAGCTTAGAAAGCTCAATTACAGCTTTTGAAAGAGATACCTTTGTACATATGTATATACAAGCATACCATACATATTTACATTCTAATATCTACTCTGAGATTTCTTAAATTAAGTTCAAGTTCAACATTTTTTACTTTAAGCCCAGGAAATAAATTTAATACTAAACTGTTCATAAATATCTACGAATAAAATATCATATTGTATGCAAAATTCTTAATCTTATAGGACAGTTTATTTCACTATTTTAATTGTCTTGAAAAACACCTATAATTTTATTTTTCGTTCAAATATATTTTTTGTGTAAATAAAGCAAAAACTTCATAACTTTGAAGCTTTGTTCTCGACGGATATCATAACATAAATACGGAATGTCAAGCTCGGATGGGTGACAATAGTATAACCTGGGTTGATTATCTTATTCAATAGTTGTCACTTCAAACAAACCCATTTTAAAGTTTGTATTTCCCAATAAGAGTTGACCAAAATACTTTCTACAGTCATCCAAATAAAACTTGTTTATCGAATTCTAAAGGCTTCTTTGGCTTAAAGTATTCTACCTGATTCCCGATGGATAACACTTTCATTTCTGATGTTAACAAAGCTACAGCTGAAGCTAAATTAACTTTAATATGAGGCAAATAAATAAAAAGAAAAATTTTAGCTTACTCATTATTGTTGTGCATAATTGATTCAGTTTTAGTTTCATCCATTATCTTGGCATTATGCATCGCAGTCAACTAACAATTTTCTGTCGTTTCCGTTGCATTTATATGCTGTATTTTAAGGCATAATAAAAGTATAGAAAGCCCAACAAAATCTTTGATACAAGTGTTAAAGACTCCTTGTGTCGGAGTTAGCAATCTTTATCATAGGAAATTGCATCAATTTGGGAATTCACACGATAAGGTCTATCATCTAATCAAGTCAACTAAGAATTGTTAGTTGGAAGCCTAATGAAAATATTAATATTATCATAATCATAAAGTTTTTAGTGTTGTGAGTCATAAAAATCAATTTAATAACAATTTCTTTTTTATATAATATATCTTACAGAGAGCATATACTATTGGATGGAAATGCTTATATAGAAAATTATTTTACGGTTCTTAAAATCTATTCTTAATCCTTTCACGTACATATTCTTGGTGTAAATACAGCAAAAACTTAAATATTTTGAATTTCTGTTCTTGGATGATGCCAACAATCATATTGTGAATGTAGTATTCGTCTGCAAAGCGATAGGTCGACCGAGTAAGATCCGTTCTCCTTGGCAATACCAATGTATTCTTCGATATCCACTTTTTGTCTTTCAGGCGGCTTCTCAATTCGTGCATTACTTCGTCGGCATACAGGGTCTGGCCGAATACGCCATGCTCCACATACTTACCCGGGGAACCACCAATATAACACTTAAACTGATATCGTCTGGGTTGATTGTCTTCCTCAATTTTTTTCATTTCGAACAAATCCATTACAAACCAATTATTGGACGCAAGGGGCGTTTTACTACCCAGTAAGAGTTGACCAAAATGCTTCCTACATTCATCATAAAAGATTTGTTTATCAAATTCAGTTTCCATCGGCTTTTCTGGCTTCAAGTATTCTTCCTGACTTCCAATGGACAACACTTTGACTTTTGACGTCACTAAAGCTACAGCTAAAAGAAATCTAACTTTAATTTTATAAAATAGGAATATAGAAACTGTAACTTACTTGTTTCTGTCTTATCAGTATTAGTATCCGTTATTTGTTCTTCATCAGTCTTCATCATTTCTTCGATATTATTTATCACAGTTGGCTAGAAATGCACTACGACAATTCAATATCATTCTCGTTCGCCAGTATAAATACATTGAATGAATGAAATACAAACATTTCACCAAATGTGTTGAAAGCTCAAACGAAGCTTTTTAGCATGGTTGCATTACGAAGTGCCGAAACGAAAAAGCGCCGATCAGAAGCTATGACGTCACAATGTATGAATATAATATATATTACATGTGTTTAAGAAATGATATTTATTTACAATAGCTCAAATATAATAAGTTTTATATAGTATCAAGTTTTGTACAGTACTTGGTACTTTTTTAAAATAATTATTATTTATTTTACTTTACATAGTTCGAGCATAATATGAGTATACACATCTGCAATGTATTTATTTATGCCTATTTCTATGTAAGAATTGCAGGAACGTAAAGAGTTTCGGTGCTTCTGTGTTCAGAGCATCCGAAACAACTTGTTGAATGAATTGATTGGAGCTGTGGTATAGAATACGATCGAATTTAGTTCTGAGAGGTGTTTCAATGACGTTTACTGATATCCAATTCTCACCATTTAGACGATTCCTTACAACCTCCATGATTGCCTTTCCATCGAATACCGGCTCAGAGAAAATATCACCCGGCTTGTAAATATTCCCATGTACCAGATAAAAATGATAACGTCTGGGCTGTTTATCTTTTTTAATACTAGTTACTCCAAATCTATCCACTCTATTCCAATCTTCGACCACTTCGATGGGTATTCGGCTCCCAGTTAAGAGCTGGCATAAATGTTTTCTGAAACTCTTTTGTAAAATATGCACGTTACGGTGCTCAACAGATTTTTCGCTCGCTGTGCTTTCGTCATCTCCAATTGATAATACTTTTTGAGTGTATGTCATTTTAGGTATGGCTGTAAATGTGCATCATAAAAACCCGATATCTTCTATCTTCTAAAATGCTCGTATTACCTGGCTTTTCTTCAATTTCTGTTTTATTGATTTCCATGTTTACTTTTCGCTTACGTTTACACATGTGCATCTCACTTTGAAATCGTATTGCTATTTATTCGTACATGTATGTATGTAAGCTACTCTCTTAAAGCTTTTTGTATTATTATTATTATTTTTTATTTATTTATTTTTTTTTTCTAGTTAGTTGTTTACACCCAACAGCTGTTCGCTTGAGCTTACTGTAATGTTTTCGTGTAGATATATTACGTACTCAGAAATGAGAGATCTAATCATACATATATACTATCACCAAAGATATGTATTTCTGTAAGTTTGTTGTTTTGTTTATATTAATCAAAATAAAAAAAAATACATAAAGTACAGCTATTATTTAATTTATTTACGATACTTCTTATTTTGTACATGTTCTCTGTGACAGTATAGCAGGTACGGTAATGCCTTCCTTCTCTCAATATCGAAGGCCTTAGAAATAAAAGTTTCAATATGAGTTTGCTCAGAGCTAAAGGCACTAGGAGTTAGTTTAGCCTTCAGTGGCCCCATTAAAATATATTTAGACATCCAACGTTCCTCCTTCAAAAATCGCCTAACATCACGCAAAATGGCATTTGCATTAATTGTCTGGTAGAAGTAATATACATTAACGTGCTTAGGTTGGGTTCTCTGTGCGGGAAAACAGTAAAACTTATAACAAGTAGGCTGATTCGCTTTGCTGATAACTTCCATTCCAAACCATTCAATGGGACACAAGCCGCTGACATCGTCGACTGGCGTTGGATTTCCCATCAGAACTAAACTCAAATAATTGGTGCATTCCTCATTGAATTGTTTTACCTTGTTGGAATTATTATTATTATTTTTTGTATGTTCCGGGCTTGGGCAGTTTATGACCTCTGTCGGATTTCCTATGGCCAAAACTTTTGTAGTCGATGTCTGTGTCGCCAGAGCTTTAAATGGTAAACAATGGGAGTTTTATTTATTTATTTTTTCTTGTCTTGCAATACACGAAATTTCGATTACCCTTTTCATCTTCTATCTCGTTTTCGCTATTCATATTATTTATTACTATTGTTATGTTGGAACTGCTCTGGCTTTGTTATTGGCAACAGTCTTCGATGACGCTATATATACACTGCAGACAGCCAAATACTAATCGTTAGCAATTTCGCAACTGTGTCAAAAGCTTTCAATTAAAGCTTTTCGTTTCAGCTAGATAAAGCTGCAATACACTTTTGTGCTATCAGATTGGTCTTTATATATTAGAATATTATCGATAATTTCTGTGTAAAAATATTATGAAATTAAGCAACCTTTTCCATTCTGCATCAAGGGCTTCCGCAACAATATTTTGAATATACAAATCGGGTTCGAGGCGCAAGCCACCATTACCGTTTGTTTTGAGTGGAGCTTCTATTGTATCCTCAGATATCCAGGTTTCCTCTTTTAGTCTATTTTTCACATATTTAAAAGCATCCTTTGCATTGTATGTTAGACCAGATATAATCATATGAGATCTCCATTCGTTGCCTTTTAGACAGTAAAAACGATATTGACTGGGCTTTTTATTTTTCATAATACGAGCCGCACCAAAGCTATTCACCGAATTTGCTATATCAATAACCTTGAGGGGAGTTTTAATACCCGTTGTTAGTACACACAAACGTTTTCTGACAACATCATGAAATGAGTTCTTGTTTTCTTCTGATTTATCTGTAATTAGGTCTTCGTCATCTCCTATGGACAATACTTTGGTCTCGGACTTAATTGCGGCTACAACTGCAAATAAAACAATTTAGATGTGATGAATTTGTTATACATATTTCCGTTGATCATCGAAATTTTTAAGCAGATGCATTGATAGAGAATTACTTTATTTTACTTTCAAATTACCTGACGTCTCTTCAATTTGCGTATTACCGTTTTCCATTTCTGTTTTTATAGACATCAGCAAACCCAAAACAGCTGACTGACTGAAGCGTGAAAACTAACTTTGTGACTGGCAGAAAGCTTTTGGGTTAACTTGAACTTGAACTTAAAAAGCAGAGATCATGATATATAAAAAGCTCGCCAAAAGCTTTCCTAATTGTTGACATCGAACAGCTGTTCACCTGAACGTTTGTGGATAACCAAAATAAATAAACAAATAACAAAACAGCCCTCAGCTATGATACAAACTAAATATTTGATATATTTTTATTGTAAATGAATAAATTTAATATAAAAATATATTCTACAATCAATTTCATATTAGTTATAGTTTAATAATGACTCAAATAAAAGCTCTCAGTTTTAGCCAAAATAAATACAATTAACTATGATAAAGCTTTTATGAGTCAGTGTGATTATTGACAGTCAGTAAATCATTCCATTTCTATGCTTAATTAATACATGTACACAAAATTTTATCGAGTACTTATTTATAATTTCTATGCAGATATTGCACGAACCTAAAGATTCTTGGCGATTCTCCATAAAGTGCTTCGGAAACAATTTGTTGTATATACTGATCGTAGGCGTACGGCTCACTACCAAGTTTGGCTTTGAGCGGTGTTTCAATGACATTTTTGGATATCCAATTTTCTTCTTTCAATCGATTCCTCACTACCTCCATCATGGCATTTCCATCGAAGACAGGTCCAGAAATAATCTCACCCGGTTTGTAATTGTTACCGTGCAGAACATAAAAATGATAGCGTCTGGGTTGATTACCTTCTTTAATGCTAGCTGCGCCAAATCTATCTACTTTATCCCAATCAGGGACAACGTCAATGGCTATTCGGCTCCCAGTTAAGAGCTGACAAAAATGCTTTCTTAAGTTCTCTTGCAGAATATCTGTGTTGCGGTTCTTTTCCCTCGCTGGGCTTTCGTCATCCCCAATTGATAAGACTTTTGTCTTGGACGTTAATTCGGCGACGTCTGAAAATGGATATTATAAAAATCAGATATATTTGATGGTTGTATTAAAATCGTTGTAGTACCTGACTTTTCTTTAACTTCTGTATTGTTTTCTTCCATGTTTATTCTTCACTTATTTCTCTTACAATATAAAAGCTAAAGAGACCGCACAGCTGACTGGCTAAAACGCCAAAACTAAGTTTGTGACTGGCAATAAAGCTTTCTATTATATAGCAGAAATATGTGGCAGACTAACAATTTCATAACAAATATAGGAAAGCTCTGTAAAAGCTTGTGTTGTTTTCAATTAAATTGTTTACATCTAACAGCTGTTCGTTTAAGCATTTCAGATTTGCGCGCTTTCAAGCAATGATTCTACGTACGTAAGAGAGTGATCTAAAACTAGAGAGTAAGAGTACTGTAATCGGAAGTGGTCGTTTAAAATGTATGTACGAATGTATTTATTGAATAATTTATAAAGATAATGTAAATTTACGAATATTATCATCAATGAGCTGCTTAATGCATTCGTCTATTAATTTGATAACTATTTATTATTATGATTCCTGTGTAAATATTTTACAAAGTTTACAAGCCTCTTCGATTCGGCATGGAGTGCTTCGGAGACAATTGTTTGAATGTACTGGTCGGAGCCGTAATAAAGGCTACTATCAACATTTGTTCGA
Organism: Drosophila arizonae; assembly: GCF_054131065.1. NCBI lineage: Eukaryota > Metazoa > Arthropoda > Insecta > Diptera > Drosophilidae > Drosophila > Drosophila arizonae. The sequence goes on along the minus strand of NC_142925.1, from coordinate 17,631,196 downwards.
AGCGGTGTTTCTATGACACTCTCGGATATCCAATTCTCCTCTCTCAGTCTATTTCTCAGGTACTTGAAAGTTTCTTTTGCATTGAATGTGGGAATTGAAATAATCGTATGAGTCTTCCAGTCACTGCCGCCTTTTTGGGCATAAAAATGATACTGTCTGGGCTTATTATTTTCCTTAATACTCTCCGCTCCAAATCGATCCATTAAATTCCAATTGATCTTTGCATCTATAGGTGTTTTAATACCCGTCAATATTGCACATAAATGTTTTCTGAAATCATCGCGAATGAAGTTCGTATTATAATTAGCATCTTTTGGTTTCTTGCAGCTCAAGAATTCATCATCATTCCCAATTGACAATACGTTGGATGTGAACGTGATTGCGGCTACGCCCGGAAAAAAATAATGTAGATAGTCAGTTAAGGCGAGCACTGAAAGTCTTTAATAAACATTTGAATTACTTGATGTTTTTTCAATTTCAGTATTATCATTTTCCATTTCTACTTTTATAGACATAAACTAACTTTGTGAGTGTATGAAAGCCTTTGAGTTACAGAACTTGACTAAAACAGAGATCGCGAAATTGAATTGCATTTCACAATGGACATGCAAAAAGCTCGCTAAAATCTGTGCCCATTGCTCATTGCGAACAGCTGTTTTACTGTTTCTCACTGTTTCTCACAGCTGATTGATTGGACTTCAAAGAGCAATATGTGTTTGGAGAAAGCTCCAAGTGCAAAACGAAATCAAATTGCAGGTAATGCTTGATTGAACTAATATTGTAATGCGAGTTTGATTGATAATATAATATTGGATAATGAAAGTAATACGAGGAGCGATCCAATACATTTGGAGCTACAAGCCTTACGATTAACGATCAAACAAGGCCTTATTACTTCATATGGATTGGGCGATTCCAATTTTCCTCAGGACTGTCAAACAGAAGCTGAGCAACGAGCATGGGATATTAGAGAACGCAATAGAAAATTTCTCTCAAATCTAGCGTAGCAACACATACAAACTTAATAGAATTGATCACCGAATTTACGAAGTGGTCTCCACTTGTCTCTTGATGCGGAATGAACGCATGTCGATGCAACACGAACAGGACTCCAAAGAGAAAATTAAATTAATTTAAGTGAGATTAGGACAGACCTACTGTTATTATTTAATATAATATATATATATATAATTAATTATACTATAATTAATTCATTTCATTTAACTGGAGTTTGGAGTGTTAATTCTTAGGGATTAATTATTCAAATAAAAAATAATAGTAAAATTTTATAACGCGTGCTTTGTATCATAAAAAAAAAAAAATTAAAACTTAAATGAAATGAACGATTTAAATGCAATATACAAGGAGAGCATGTTGACATTATGTTACATATGTATATGTAGAAGAACATAACATGCTCTTTGAGCTTAAGACGTTGTAATTCCATCAACTAGTTCTCCAACCGTTTTGAACATCCCCAACCACTTGAACTCAAACATGTGAGCTCTTCATAGATTGTCGCAGCTCATCGCAACTCACTCAGAGAGCATACAAACAATTCTTTTAGTCTCTAAGAATATTCTCTGGATGTCAAATTTGCACTTAGCATTAAGTAGAGTTAAGTCCCTCGACTGTGGCTGTCAAATCTCTTAGATTTCTATTAGCAATGATACTAATACAAATAAAGTATAGTATAGGATAGTCATATATGCTGATTTAATACTAGTCTTTCTCTTCTATTTATCATCCATTCACTAATTGCCAGAGGCATGAAAATTTGATGACGGCTTTAAAGGCTGAATGGAGTCTTTATTTGATTTACTATTTTGATTACTTTGCCAAAAATGTATATGTACCGTAATTACACTAAAACATATTTAAGCCTTCACACATACATATACACATACATCCACACACAAACAGAAGCTTTAAGTTCGTACCATGAGGTTTTTGCCAGTTGGGGGGCTTTGTCCTTGTCATGTCTCGCTTCGTTATCTCCCATTGTTGTGATTGTTGATGTTCTGTTGTTGTTGTTGTAATTGTTGTTATTGTTGCTGATATAGCCGTTTTGGCGGTAACAACAATAACTACTGTAAAAGTACACACATCGACTGTAAGCGGTTTGAAAAGGCGCTTTTCCATTGACCTTCGCGTGTGGAAAATGCCAGCATTTCTCCCTTTCTTTTTTTTTTTTTTTTTTCATTTTGTTCTCTGTCATATATCCGAGCACCCACACAAAGGCTCTATCACACACACACATGCAGACACAATCGAAGTGCTAAGAATAATCGCCAAGGCCCGAATTTGACATATGATGTGCCTGCAGCTCCGCTGTGTGCCAAATACATTTATCAATACTTGTTTTTGTTTTTGTTGGCTTTTCTTTATTTTTTCCCTTTTACCTCTCTTTTTTGGCGAATTGAAATACAAAACTAACGCAAACTGTCACACTATCTGCCCAGGCGTCTAACAAGCTTGGGCTACACCCCGATGAGTCCACCCCCTGCCCTTGGAGCCGGTCATTAGCATTTTTGGCGTGTATTTACGGCCGCAAAATATTACGCCATAAACATGACAGCAAAACAAAATGCGACAAATTTGCTACGCCCCGCTCAACTGACGAAAAGAAGTGTGCAAGGGAGAGAGAGAGAGAGTGTACCGGGCGTTTGTTGAATGCCCTCAAATTTATGCCACCCCACCGCGAGTAATATAATTGTCACATTTATATGTAGAAAGCTGTTGGCAGCTAGTCCGATAGAGAGAGAGAAAGAGATAGAGAGAGAGAGAGAGAGAGGGAGCACAGCACAAAGTAGAGCGCAGCCAATTGATATGAGCAACCGAAAAGTGTTGTCTTACGCTCAATTTGAGTCAAGGCACTAGGCACTAGACACTCTTGGCTCGATTCAATTGCAATGCGTTACGAGGACAGCTAAGCGAAGGATGTGGAGCAATGCACAACTCTCAAATACCCTAACTGATATTGATGAAAGCAGACTAAGGCAATGCAAGTTGCACAGGGAGAAAAGCGGAGCTACTTTACCTAATTCTTAGATTATTAATTGGAGTATATAAAATTATTATTATTAAAGGTAAATAATATTAGACAAATTAATATAATTATTAATTATGATATTAGCAATATTAAAATAATAATACAAATAATTAAATATTTTAATATAATACTAATTTCAATTTAGAAAATTTGCGCATATATAGAAATTTTTATTACTAAATTTAACAAACATAAAAATTGTATAATATTTATATGAATATTTATATTACCTAACTTTTTATTTTATTATGATATTCCATTTTCCAAGGGGTCCAGGCTATAAAAATAAATCATTTTTAGGTTCTTAACAGATTGAACAGTAAAATAAACTGTTATATAAATATATCATATAATTGAGCATCCACACTTACCAGGTGTATTCGCAAGATGAACAAAATCTTGGTGTCCTCCATTAACTTTATCTCTACTATAGTTCCTTTTCACGCATCCAGACACAGCCTGCTTGAGTATATTTCCAGGGTATCTCAATATGTCATCAAAATCACTTAATTATATAGATTAGTTTTTATTTTGTTCTCGCTTTTGTTATGCGGCTTTCAATTGATTGATGATTACCAATATTTTGTTGACTACTAAAGCGGCTCTGTCTTGGCATAATGCCAAACGCATTAAATAGTTAAGCTACCCACTTAGCTCTGGCCATAACAATTGCATAGTTGTCGGCGCTTGGGGTCTGTTCAAAAAGTAAAGTTTATTTTTATGCTCAACGTCGACGACGTCGGCGACATGTGTGCAAATGTTAACACACAGTCAACACACACACACACACACATACTCATAAAGAGAACAGAAGTGGGGCTTAGCCTCACACATCAACACACTCACACGCACACTCAAAGTGAAACAAATCAACTCTGTTTTGGCGCCATGCGGTGCTCCTCAGCCCTACTCTGACTCTGACTATGGCTATGACTATGGCTATGGCTATGACTATGGCTATGGCTGTGGCTGTGGCTGTGGCTCCGGCTTTGGCTGTGCACTTTTTCTAGCCACAACAGAAAGAGCCATCGACAACGCAACTCGACCAGAAACCGACCAGACGCGGGGCCAACAACAACAGCAACGACAACAACAACAGCAACAACAACAACAACAACTATACAAATTTTCTTCAGTTCCTTCGCCATTATTGTGTGTTGTTTAGTGTGCCATTGACGCTGAATGCTAACGGTTCGCGTTGCCTGCCTGCCGCCGCCAAAGCGCTGACAAAATATAAAAAAAAAAAATACAAAATAAACGTAGCACAACTAGTGGGGCCAAGTGTAAAGCGCTTAATAAGCCCTAACTATAACAACTATTTCCGTAAATCACTTGGCATTTCAATTCAGATTCTAATCGACGACTATTTCTGCCCACTTTGATTTGCATTGTGTAATCTCCATTTGGTTGCTTGCATTTTGAGTGCATTAACTAAAAAGTATTTAAAGAGAAATCAGGAATATTATTAAGTGAAATCGATTTTTAGTTGCGGCGGCCCGGCCATGTCGTTTCTGTCGCCAACGCTGCGCATGGAAAATCTGTCAACGGTGCCCATCATGAGTCTGGATCATGTGCCCGAGGCGCAGCGCTACAACAAAGACAACATCGTCGCCCAATGGTGTGCGCCCATCAATGGCAAGGTTCAAATCAATTCCCACTAGACACTCTAAGCCCCTCTGCATGTTGATTAACATTTAATTAACTTTCGTCCGCTCTCTCTCTCTCTCTAACTCTCTGCTCGCTCCCAGATGTATCGCATCGAACTGGAGCACGGCACCACAAGTGGACGCCGCATGATCTGGGTCAATGGTCGGGTAAGTGGCGAATGCACTTTCCCAGCACGCCCCAAATAACATGGCAATTAGTCATGAGGCCACGAAAAAAAAAAATAATGAATCGCTATGCATGTTTTAAGTTATGCACTTATACTAAATTGGTGAACTACACTTTTCTATAATTTGTACGACAAAAGTTTTGGTAATTCAGTTTAACTGTGGGGTAATTTCTAATAACACTTTGAAGCTATTACAATAATAGATAGCATTGGTAGCATTTTTATGAACATTTATTATAAAATGTCAAAGTTCACAGAAAACTCAACTGAAGTGGCTGACGGAACTATTTAAAAGTGGAGACATAGACAATGGTAGTTAAGGAAAGCTTTTCTATTCTAAATAAAAGGAAAGAATCATAAATTTTTAATATTTTCCCATTAAAGTTTAACTAAACTGATTCCTGCAAGGATATCAATTGTTATAAATCATTTTAATAAGTCGACTTCAACTTTTTTATTGCTTCCACATATATAAAATTAAAAAAAAAAAAAAAAAACACTGCTAAAGACCAAACTTGAAAGAATACAACTCTACCAGTCTTTAGAAGAGATTTAACTTTTTAAAATACTAAAAACAATACATATTAACCATTATATATATTTTATCAAGAAATTTTGGTCAATAAAGCTTTAAAGTTGCCTCTGAAAGTTGAAAGTTTTAAAGCTTTTTAAAAATATTAAGTTTGATATATGTTTAATATAGAAATTTTATTTAACATTCAAGCATTATTGACTAAAATTCCTGAAATAAATAAAAATATATATATTATAATAAAAATTAATTTTTTAATACATATTTCAAAAATTTAAATCTCTTCTCAAAACAGGAAAAATTGTAGTTTTCCAAGTTTAGTCTTTAATTGATTTTTTTGATTTTATATAATATAAAATAAAAATTTGCTAATCAAAGTGGTAACTTAACAAGAAATACATTATTGATATATAAATTTATATCTATAAATTAAATATTTTTAAATCCAGAAGTTTAAAAATATTTTAAAATATAACTAAAATTCTCTGTTATTTTTGGATAAAAATCTTATTTAATAAATCTTTAAAGATTTCTTGGGTAGGTTGAAAGTTCCTAAAACATTTTAAAAATATAATATAATATATATTTTGTTAATCAACAAATATTCGTTAATAATGCTTTCCAGCTATCTAGTGAGAGCTGTAGTTTTTCGCCATAGATTCTGAACTGAATGGGATCCATCTGTCATTATATAATTATACTATTTCCCTACAGAAATATAACGTACATATTTTAATTACTAATTTAATAATTAAACATAAATAAACATTTCAACTAAATATTTATATGTATGTATAGATATATAATATGGAGCTTAAGTATATGTTTTGACATCCCTTTAGTTGCTGCACGGTATCTCTTAGTCAAGCATTGCCCAGGAAAACTGTCTCCCTTTCTCTTTTTGTTTAACCTCTCGCAATTTGCTGACTTGCAAAACTATAGAAAATCTGAGTCAAACAAATTACACACACGAAGCCCTACTATTAGTTTAATTGCAAAGGTTTCAGATTCTCCACACTGTTTAATCCTCTACCTCTGCCCGCTTGACTTTTGCAGGAAGTGCTGCGTCGCGATTGGATGTTTAAATTGGTGGGCGAGGATACGTTTGACATAGATCAGGCGCGCTGCATTATACGGGTCGATCCAGCGCCAGGCTTCAAGTACGAGTATTCACTGTACATAGACGGCAAACCGCATGCCCAGTACACCGAGGAGCTGACACGTCAGTATCGCCTGTGGCTCTGCACCTGTGGCAGCGGCAGCGGCGGCGGCGGCGGCAGCGAGCAGGCCGGGTCAACGGATGCGCCGCAGGAATACCGCATTATGCTCAAGCTGGACACGCTGAGTTTGTATGTGAACGATGAGCTGCGCGAGGAGACGGTAAGTGAACCGGATGCAGGCCGAAAAACGAGGCTGCCCATCAATCACGTCTCCCCCGCTTTACGCTTTGCAGGCCGTCTTTGTGGAGGGCGGCACCGACACCAGCTTCGTGCTGCAGGACACACCATTTGTATTGCAGGCACGCTCCAGCGGCAACAAACACGACGGCATCGTTCACACACTGCTCGTTAACGGGATGCCCGTGCCGGAAGCAAAGATACAGCAAATCATGCAGGAACCCGTCTCCATACTGCAAACTAACTGAAGTCTCCTAGTAATCAGAAACCAAAAACAAAAAGGGATCACAATTTGCATTTGTTCATATATCCTGCGGCTAATATGCATGTTAATTGCAAATGTTTTATATCCCAACCCCTCCCAGCCGCTCCCAGCCCATCAACATAATGAAGTTGAAAGTGTTAAAAGTTTTACTTACACAATAATTTATTCGTTCGTTTATATGCATAATTGTAACGCAAATCGCAAATCGTTTACGTTCTCAATTTCATTTGACATTTTGCTAGCATTCAAAGTACTCAAAGTGCATTTAGTATAAAAATGAGAAAACACAAGATACAAATAACAGATGAATAAATAAATGTATCAAAAAACAGCGTGTGGCAATAGGCATACAAATATTACTAAAGTCAAAAAATATATATATATGTATTTGTATATTTTAACAAAATAATCAAAGAAAAAAATCTAAGTGTAAACATATTACTGTATAAATATAGTTGTTTAGAAAAGTTTTGCCGTCTGTAATTTAATTTGAAGTTTTGGAAAACTTTTTTGGAAAATTCCTTTTAGATTTAAAACCATTTTTTTTCATTTATCCATTCATATGCTGACTCTACATTTCATTTTGTTTACAATTAAAATATGTGCATACTAAATTTGTTCAGTGTATCGACTTGCTTTTTATATAAATGATTTACTATGTTACGCTTTAATTGATTGTTTGCTATTATTTCTGTTTAATTGAAAATATGCTGTTGGAATCTTTGTATTTGTGTTTAATAATTTTAAATTGCTTAGTGTTTTGTCACTTTGAATACAATTAACAATTTAACATTTTTTTTTTGTTATGTTTCGTTTTAATTTTTTTTATGTATCTTATTTCAAAAATTGTTGTAGATAATTAAAAACACAATTCATTTAACCGTTCATTAAATTTAAAGCAACACAATGATATTTTGTTTAATTACTAATTTAATTCTGTTTTTCTTTCGTTTTCGCTTGCTTGTAATATGTCTACTCATTTAAGGGTTATTAAAACATAATTTACAATTTTATTTAAATATATATAAATATATATATATATATTAGTATTAATATTAATATGTTAAAAACTCACGCAGTGCCAGAAATATTGGAACAATTTTCTAGGGTACACACACAAAATTCGCGTGCTTTGAAAATAATTCAATTTTGATTTGTTTCACAACGAGCAATAAATTTTGGGACATGAATACAAAATAATCGTTTTATTGCTTGCTGAAAATCTCATACTTATATGTAGTTTACAATAATTTAACAACAATTCGTGTATAGTAAGTACAATGTGTGGAATGTGTGGGTTGGAAAACGTAAAGTTTCTAATACTTAACAAAAACAGAAAGAAATATTGCCAGTAAACGATGCACGATGACAATTTTGTTGTGTAATTTTTTTATAATAATACAGAAAATACATAAATTATCATTTGCTTAGAAATATATATATATATATTTATTTATATTTATATTATATATATATTTTTTTTTTCTTTAGAGCGATTCAACATTTGTTCCTGTCATCAAACTTTGATAATTAATTTTATTTGCTTTTGATAATTTTTGCCAGTTCGATTAGGTCTAGACTTTAATGCATTTACTGCTTACACACATAATCAATTTATCATTATCAATTTGTTGTTGTTGCTTTTAAAAACCGTTCTGCTTACTAACACTAACACACACATACATTTTACATAATAATTACGCGCTTAATTATAATCGATTGATTTTCCTTTTCTTTTGTTAGTAGTTTATCTATCTGTTTTATTTTTTTATTTATTTCTTTTTCGTTTTTGTTAATTTGTAGTAAAATTAAATGTCTCGCTTTTAAATATTTAAAAATTATATGTATGTGTGTATATATATATTTTGTTTAGATGCGTATGTATGTATAATTTTGTAGATTTATTAGCTAAAAATTTTGTTGCATACTTTTTTGGGTGAACGTTGCTGAAAGTCTTGAATTGAGTTATGAAATGTTCTCTGTTGCTTTTGTATTATTATTATTACTATTATTATTATTATTATAAATTTCTCTTCTTGTTGCATGCATAGATTTTGCCTAGCTTGCCTAGGTGCTTAAATAGTAAAGTAATCATTTGTAGTTTAGTGTAATACTCGCAGCTTGTGACAGTTTTCATTTCATTTCTTTTCGATTTTTTTTTTCTTTTCTTTTTGGTATGAAAGTAGTTTGCTTTAAGACTTTTGTTCTTTATGTAGAAGATTATAACTGTTTAATTTTGTTAATATATATATATATATCTTTATTTTGTTTTTATTTTTTGCTTTTTGTGTTTTATATATTTGAATTATTTTTGTTGCACTTTCTAGCTGTTGTTGCTGTCTGCTATCTGTTGCTCGTGTTGCTGTTCAATATCTAATTCGTTATTTTAATTAGTTCAATGGAAGGCAAAACATGTGCTGTAGTAGACTTTTATTATTATTTGCTTGCATTTGATTATTATGATTGTTATTGTTACCATTATGATGATGTTGCTGCTGCTGCTGCTGCTGTTGCTGCTGTAATTGTTGCAATTGTTGCTGTTGTTGCTGCTGCTGGTATGGATGATATTGCTGCGCCTGTGGCAGCTGCTGCTGTTGCTGCTGGTGATAGTGTTGCTGCTGGCTTATATTATTATTGGTATTGGCTGCGCCTCCCGCGCTATTCAAATGCAGGAGACTCAAATCGTCAGCCACAGAATCATAATCACTGGAATCCTCGCCATAAAGCTGCAATAATAAAAATTATTTAATATATATATATTTTAAGAGTTGAAAAATCTATATATACGAAAATCTATATATAAGAAACATAGCTCGCAAATAACTGTTGACTGTCTCTGACTGACCGACACTCTGAGAAAAAAGTCTGGGGGGCAACCAATTGCTTCGGTTCTTCAACAAGTGCAAACGAACTCGGACAGAAAACCTTTTCCGCTCTGATTTTTCCCTCGCTCTCATTGAACGAACGCCAATCGTATCGTTTCTCAATTAATGTTCCTGAAAAGAGCGCCACACGAATAGTTCAGCTCCAAGAGCTCAACAGAAAACAAAAACGAAAAGAAACGAAGGCTCTAGCTCAGAGCAAGAACGATTGAATCTGATTCTTGTGTTGATTTCTCGAACGGAGCGTAGAGAGTATAACGGCGAAGTGATATTCTGTGGGTTATGATTAGAAATTACTATTAAAGTTATGTAGTTTTTTTTTTTTAATTTAATTTTTTTTATTTTAAGCTAATTTTCCTATTTTCTTATATTTCGTAATAATACAAATTAATAAATTGATTTGATTTCAGCACTTTATAAATTTATTTTAATTTTAGTATTTAATTTCCAGTTTAATTTGATAAATATATTCAATGTATTTGCTGTTTTTTTTTAGACTTTCTATATATATATTTTTTTATTTTATTATTATTGTATTTATTGCATTTTATTTTATTATTATAGAATTCATATTTATGTTATTTATTTTGTAATTTATTTATTTTTTATTTTATTTATATTTAATTTAATTTAATTATATTCTATCAAATTATAAACCTTTTTTTTTAGATTTTATATTATTTTAATTATTTGTGTCATAAATTATTTATATCATAAATTTAAATTCAATATATCAAAAAAGCTAACTTGTAAATTGTAATTTTCATTAATAAATAAATTAAATATATTTAATTTAAATATTTTATAAACTTTATATTGTACTTTACTTAGTCGCTTGGGAACGCTCTTTTATATTTTATATTTACTCTACATACACCTACAAGTGCTGACAATGCATTCTCTCTTTTTACTCCTTTCATTTTTCATACATGAATCATGCTGGATACATGCCTCACCTTTCTGTTCCACCTGTTCCAACTATTGTCGAGCAACATATGCAAATAAATGGCTAAAAGCGTTTTTGCAATCGTTGACTCAACCTACACCTCTTTTATTTTACTTTATGTAGTACATTGAAACATACAACAAACCCAATTTCGTACTACCTGCACATGTTAGCTAAAGGAATATACCCGGTAAAGCTTTTGCAAAGAACTTTGTATGCTTGTCAAACAAACAGCTCGCAATGAAAGTTTATTTGAATGACATAAACAATGTGAGCGCACAATGGAACTTGATATAAGAAGAGCAATTGCTGAAGAGTCGAAATTAAAATAATGAAGCCAGGGTCGCTTTAAGACTAAGAGCCATTTAAAATAGTTCAAAATCTACAACAAAGAGAAACCAGAACTTGTTTAGTCAACAATCAGTAAACATTCCAAAAACTTTTCGATCTGCATAGCCTTGGAAAACTCTTCCGATCTCAAATGGAATTTATTAAATATTTATTTTAAGAGTTGACTTAACTAAATTTAATGTCGTTTATCTTTTACTTACACGTATATTATACGGATGCAAATCACACGTCTCGTGGTGTCAGACGCAATCCTCCAAGGACATGAGCAAGGGGTTGACATACTCAAAGCCCTCGAATTCCGATTGATCGATGTTGCCAATGACATGGCTAATGGGAAGAGAACAATTTATTAGTGAAATTCAAATTTGAGTGCTTGTTATATCAGTTAATCAATATCGAATTGTATAGAAAGGAATATACCAAAAATGAAAAAGAAAATAGAATGGGAAAAACTTACTCATCATCTGGAGTCAGCTGCACTGGTTCGCCCGTAAACTCGATCGGGAAATTGGCCAGATCACGATCAGAGTCTAGGCGTGGCTTGAATGGAGGCGAAACCTGTTTGCGTTCGAGCTGCATGAGGTTGAAATTGGCATGTGTTTGGTGGTGCGTATATTGAGATAGAGAGAGAGTGTATGTGTGTGTGCGCGCAGGATATATATGCAAAGATAGTAAAAATAATATGATTATAGCTAAAGATAGTGCCAGCCAATTTCGGCAAACGTAAAAATCAAATTCAATAAGGCTCAGGACACATTTCAAATGCATGTCCGTGTGAGTTCTATGTGTGTGTGTGTGGGTGTCTGTCTGTGTGTGTTTTGATGATGATAATGATGATAAGTAGATAGAGCGAGCGGGGTAGGGGGACGTGTGTTCTTTACTGATAAGAGAGGGGACAGCGGGCGGATACACAATGTGGCTGAGAGCGAACATTACCTGCTGTTAGTCTGACCACTAATGCTATGAAATTATTATTTATTTTACAGTTTATATATTTTTTGGGGGGATATTGTCTCATGCTTCGTGGTACAATTAGAAAAAAATAACCAAAACTAGAAAAGGCATTGTTTTTTTTTCGTTTTTGTTTTTTTTTTTTTTTTTTTTTTTTCATTTCATTTTGTTTTCTTGACACAAAACTTACGGATCATCTGGCGTCAATTCAGCCGGTTCTCTGGTAAATTGAACGTCAAAGTTTGTTGTCATATAAGGATCGCCAGGATCCAGGCTTGGTATATAAGGCGGTTGTACCTCCTTTTGTGCAATCTTTTCATACACAAAATTATATATAGTAAACACTTAGTATTATAAATGACAGCAAATGGCTCAATATTGATAAATAGTATAACCACAACATTAATTAGCACAGATTTGGAACTTTTAGTAAATTGAGATAAAGTTAATTTATGTTCTGTCTCCAATTTAGCCTATCTTCAAGTTACTATAGAATATATTATAATTATTATTACCGATTTTTTTCAACTTGCGGAAATGCCAATTCAAAAAAAAAAAATATATATTGGGTTTGCCTTTTTCTTATCTTTGTTTCTTACTTTCTTACTATACCATATATATCTGTCTATATACGTTTACGATAACTCTCTAACTCTTTCTTTTTCTCTTTTCTCTTAACAGTTAAATTTTGGGATTTTTTATAACAATTGATCTAAATCTTATGTTTGTAATTGTTTTGTATGATAATTTAGATAGCTCATTAAAGAAATAGAACCATTGGGTTTACAAGCAAAGTCAACTATATTCATTTTATAATTCTTAAAAAATCTAAGAAAAAAAAAAAAAGCCTCAAACAAAAGCTTTCCTCTCCACTTACATTGAAAACATGGTAAGCTCACATGGGAATAATAGAGCCTTCCACTTCAACTAAACAAATATTTAAAATTATTTTCAACACATCAATGGGAGATGTTCAAAAAGGCTAAACAGTTTGAAGCACAACGATTATCATCATTATTACCAACACTGACATCATCATAATAACACACAGTCACACACACACACAAAAACACATAGAGTCCACATAGGTTGGCCTTGGACTTACCATCTCCCAGTCGATGACCTTGAAGAAGGGATGATTTACAATATCCATGAAGGCAGACTCACGATGGCAGCCCAAGCGATCAGCGGGATTCTTGTTGAGGAAACCTTTCAAAACGGAAGCAGCCTTGACGCTCAACGAGCGCGGTATGCGTATGGTCTTCTCCAGAATCACTTGGAACAGATAATCCTCAGTGTTCTACAAATGGCAAACAGAATTTATTAGAGAGAGTTACGTCATGATAAGTCAATGGAACTTACCTGATCTGGATTCTCGGAGGCGCCCGCAATATCGAAGGGACTGCGACCCGCGAGCATCTCATAAAGCAGCACACCTAGCGCCCACCAGTCCACCGAGAAGCCATAGTCCTCGCCGCGCAATATCTCTGGCGCAATATAGTTGGGTGTGCCGCAAAACGTTGAGGTCGTGTCACCGGGACGAATGCCCTCCTTGCACATGCCGTAATCCGTGAGCTTTATGTGGCCCTCATGATCCAGCAGCACATTGTCCAGCTTTAGATCACGATAGATGATGCCCTTCTCGTGCAGAAAGTTTAATGCCAGACTAATCTCGGCAGCGTAGAAGCGGGCATGCTCTTCGGGCAGGCGACGTTGTCGCTGCATGTGGTACATCAAGTCGCCGCCGCGCACAAACTCAATGACAAAGAAGAGGCGCGAGGGTGTCTGGAAGCAAGAGTGCAGACCCACGAGAAACGGATGGTTGGAGGCTGTCTCAAAGACATGCTTCTCCGTTTGCACCCAGTCAATGTCCTCGTCGTCGGTGACCAGCGCCTTCTTGATCACCTTCATCGCATAGATGCGACGCGTACGCCTCAGCTCCACCATCAGCACCTTCGCATAGCTGCCGCGTCCAATTACGCGTATCAGCTCAAAGTCATTCAACGAATACTGACGCTGTGTGGCCGGCTCCATGGAGTCCTCAGGCGGTGGCGGCACCACAATATGCGCATGCTCGTGCGACTCGTACGCATCACCAGTGCCGGCAACCGCCTCGTATGGCAGCGGCGGCAGTGGCACCGGCATCGGATCGTTTGCCTCCTCGGCGCGCTCCTTGACCAGCGGCTCCGGCTGATCGGTGCACTGCTTCTGCACCAGCTTATGGCACTTTTTGTGCACCAACAGCTTGCACTGTATACACTTGAAACCCTGACGACCCAGGCCCCAGATGCGATCCTGGCAATACGCACAGAAGGCACGCTGCAAAAAGGGAATACAAAAATTAATTATTATTTTTTCTTACTATTATGTATAATATATTAAATATGATTGATTATATTATTAAGCAAAATTAAATAAATGTTGTATGGATAAAATAACAATTTTATAAATACTTTAATCTTCTTCACGTAAATAATAAAATTACTAAATTTTGCAAATTATTAAATATGATTTTAGCATTTTTAATAATTTTTTTTTAAGAATTTATGAAACGCATTGAATAAACTTATCTAAATATTTAAATAATAATTTAATTATTTGTAATACTGATTTAAGCATATTTAGTAAATTGCAAGAAATGTTTAATAATTATTATGATTTAGAAATATCTTTCCTTTACAAATAAAATATTAAATTATTTTGGAATAAAGTTTTAATAAAAAAAAAAATATTCAAGAATTTTGTTTTATTTTATTTTATAGTTTTATTTTATTTAAAATTTTTATTTTTATTTTTAAAAGAATTGTTTAATATTTTGTAACTATTTTTGATTGCTTTACTAATTTTTTCAATTATATTCAATCCATATTAAAATATTTAAACTAAATATTTGTTGTTCACAAATCGAATATTGCACTGATTTAATAATGTACAATTTTATCTAGAGATTTTTGATTATATATGTAAAACAAAACAATTATAATCATTATGTGAAAGTGTCTGCCTTCTGTAATTTATTGATAAGGAAAGTAAAGTTTATGTAAAAATTTAAAACAAATTGTGTAGCAACTGAGTGTTTGCCTGTTGGAAAACTATTTAAATTGTTGTTTATAAAGTCGACAGGTGAAGCAAAAGACGTTTCGATTAATCATAAATATTAGATCATCACAGTATTATTGGTTATTATTATTGCTCATTATTTCACTTGATAATGCATGCCTTTTTTATTGCATATTACCAGCGTGCAATGCTCTATATTCATTAGATATCGAGCATGGGTGCAAACTTACGCGATTGAAACGTTTGGCCTGGAAAATGTGTCCATTGACGCGATATAATTTTCGCCAGCGGCGGGCGCCTCTTCTGTAGATGCTGCCTATATAAGACGGAAATGGAGATCATAATTAGAAAAGCAAACAATAAATCGGATTGCATTCACATCTGGTTAGCTACTTACGATCTTCGCCATCGCAGGACAAGCCGGGCGCTTGAGGAACATTCGGAAATACTGCAAAGATACAAATTATGGAAAATGTTAATTGTTAACTGTTAGTTTCTATACAAATATAAATCTTCAATAATTGTTGCCAAATTGTTCACTTTCAATTATTTGTCATGCTTACGGCCATTTGCTTTGCCCATGCTCGAGTTTGGCCTTATCAATTTAATTGACTGCCGGCTAAAGCCCAGCAAATTGAATTAATCTTTTTATTATAAATTTACTCTACATATACATATATTTTTATTGTATCTATCTACTTTTTGCTTTACTTATAAACGGATTTTTGCCCAGCCACATTTGCCCAGTGAATTGTGTGTCTGATGTGAGTTGTTAACATGACAGAACCAACTCCATGACTGAGGCGCACAAACAGTAAGCGCTCGACTCTTATCTCCCGGAGTCGACGGCCACGCACCATGTATAAAATACAAAATACAAAATACAAAAAAAAAGTCAACTACAACCGGCGAGAGCGCTGCGCTCTTTGAGTAGTTTTTCCAAGTAATTGCCTCAGTTAATTAAGTTTTCCGTACAGGCAAAGAGACAACAGAAGCAACAAACACAACGATTCCCTCAGTGTCTCAGTGCTTCAATTGAGCTCAATTGTTCGCAGCACCAAAGAGTTGATGTTGATGATGACGATGACGATGATGATGATGTTCTCTACAGCTACATCGATCGTATTCAATTGGTTCTTTCATCATTTGACTGGCCACAAGGCCACAAAATTGTAACAATCCGTATGGAGTAGAGTCCATGCCTTGCATTGACCTAGAATTCTCAGTTTCTAATGCCATATCAGCTATCTATCGACTGCCTACATTACGTACGAGCGTACATATCTGGTAGGCGTTTATCTGCTACAGATACATATAACTGTTGTTGTTGTTGTTGTCGTTGTTGTTGCTCTGTGTTGCCAGCCTTATCAGCCGCACTGTGATATGGATGACAAAATTTGTTTGGCTTGTGCTAGGTGTATGGGTGTTGTTCTATAGCCAAAGCCACAGACCTAGGCACACTCATTGCCCTCAGATAACACTGTAAATTTATAGAGCCGATGAAAATATTGGGAAATGTAAGTAGCTTGCTTGCCCACTGAAGGCGCGGCGTAATGCAGCAGTTCGTTTAGTCATTGAACTAAGTGGCTGGGCAAGTGTGAAGGTCGCGTACTCATGTTAGTATGTGTGTGAATGTGTGTGTTCCTGTGCAATAAGCGAAATGTATGTGGTATGAATGTGTGGAGCGTATGTGGAACTGATATGGTCGGCAGGTGCACTGCATATATACGCTGCACAAACTACATGTGGAATGTATGTGGAACGTATTTGGTATATATGCAAAATAAATGTATAGGACATATAAAATACATGTGTAAGGTGTGATGTATGTGTGCGGAACACATGTGGAACGTAGGCCATATAAAAGAAATATATGTGGAATGTATTTGGGATGTTATAAGCGCGTAGAGCGCATGTGGAATGTAAGTGATATGCTTTTGCACTGGCTATGTAAACTGCATTTAGAATATGTAGTGAGTGTGGAACGCATGTGAAATGTAGGCAATATGCATGAGCTATATGAAAGGGATGTGGAATATATGTATACAGCGCGCATTTGGCCTCATAAATATGTGAAACGCATGTGGAGTGTAAGCGGAAAGCAGGTGCATTGTATATGCTATATTAAATGCCTATAAAATATATGTGGAACGTATTTCGTGTGGACTTCAAACACCTGACATAGTATACAATTCATGTGGAGTCTATGTGGAATGTAAATATCACATACAATGGCAATACCAACGCATATTTCCAAACACTGATTACTGATGCTGATAAAACAAATATACTTATACTAAAACAAAAAAAAATCATAAAGCAGAAGCAAAGGCTATTAGCTGTCAATGAGTCTATTATTGATTCATAAATACTTCCACACTGATCTCACACACGCGAATGTGGCATCAAAATAGAGACAGCCATTGACACTTTAAGTGGCTCCATCAGATCAATACTAACACGAGACGCCGCCGCTCATAAAACTGGCCGTTTGGCTGCTGTAAATTTGGGCCGCCTCACAGAAACCGCTCCAGATGATCATCGTGTCTCTGTGCGGCAGTTCAGCGCGGGTCAGACAGCGGCGTCACAACTGTTGCCAATTAATATTAGTTAAACCACAGCAACAACAAAGCAAAGTGAAACAAATTATGCACAACAAAGTAAAATAAAATTTATGAATATTTTTTTTTTTTTTTTTTTTTTTTGCGGCACGCGACAGCCGTCTGAACCGCGCGAGCTTCAGCTGCGAACTGCGGCAAAGCAGCGAATCGCGGGCAAAAGAACCGAAATCAAAAAGTACAACAAAAGGGGCAAAAACAACAGCAACAAAAAGCCGCATAAAAGAAAACAGAATTAACAGACTCAAGAGGCTATTGAAATGTCACAAGAATCGGACAACAACGACGACAACGACGACGACGTGCAGAAGACTAATTGGGAGCAAGTGAGAGCGGAACGAGCAAGCGCAGACGATAAGATCAGGGCTGGAAATTAGTGGTTTGGAAAGAAGTGCAAATTCTTATTGGCATATTTCAAATAGTAATACAACTTAATAAGAAATAGTTAAAGATTCGCAAGAGACCTTTGCTTTGCATATAATACTGGTTTTGCAATCCAGTTATAAACTTTGCAGATTTGACAAAAAATAGAAATACTTAACATCATATATTAAGTTAATAATCAGAGCAAGGTCTATTAAGAAACTGCTCTTAATAAAATGTATAAATTGTTTTATGATATTTGATAAAAATAAAATATTTCTTTAAGATCTAAAAATGCAGATAGTTTAAGAATGTATGAATCATTAATTTGATATGCTTATAATTAATAATAAGGTTAAATATATTAAGATAAATAAATATATATTTTTTAAAGCGAGAGAATTTTTAAAATTAGGGCATAACTTTATAAATGCTTACAAAAATAGTGGGCGGGATATCATATTTCCCATCAATTATAATATTGCTATATATACAAAATATAATATAACTACCATTTTTTCTTTCATAAAGACGTAGTACGCCTTCAACAATTTTTATTTTTTAACGAAGAAAAAATATTTTAAAAATTCTTCGTTAGGTATTCCTATTATATATTGCCTCACTACACATTTCCTAAACAATACACAGTATAAATAAATATACGCATTTATAATATATCTAGCATTATTAACTTAAGTTAAGCTAATAATAATAAAAGAGTCTATCACGAAATAAACGTGAAAAAAAAACGAGTTTGCAGCACTTTCAAACAACGTTCTCTGCATTTAGGTTCAAGCAAAAAATATTCAAGTGTGTTTAACTAGCTTCAAAAAATTATTGCTATAAATATTTATGTTAAATTTTTTAGCAAACGAATGTTTTCAATATTGTTTAAGGCTTTTCAAGTTACAGCTAAGGTTTTTTTTTAAGTTTATTTTTTTTTTAAATTTTAAAGCTGGATATATATACCATATATTTCAGCTTATATAAAGCAAAAATGTATTTTATTCAATATATAACATATTCTACATATGTATATGTTATATATTTATGTATGTATATATCGATATATTTCAGCTTTTATAATGATGTTTTCATTATCGATTTGAGCATGCAGGTAAATGTAAATTTGACACTAAATTATGAGTTAAAAACATGTAAAAATAAAACAAAATTTATTTAAAATAAAAAACAGCTTTAATAAATATATATAAAAGTATCTGATATTTGCTTTGTCTCACTTTTAATACTTTATTAAGAGAATCTTCGCTCAAACCTCAAACTATACCTGTTGCATAGGCTGGTTCGATCTCCTCCTCCGATTGCAGTTGATGCTGTGAGGGCATCTGATGCTGCTGCTGCTGCTGCTGTTGCGTAACGCCCATGGGAACCGTGGGAATAGGCACGGGAATAGGCAGCCGCTCGTAGTGGATGCACTCGTGATGGTATTGCTGATGATGATGGCCGTGGCCATTGTGTATGGTGCCCAGGACGCTGCTGCGTCCGCCGATGCTGCCGCCAGCGATGCTGCCGCCGGCGCCGCAGCCGTTTAGGCCGCTGCCAGCGCTGCCGCTATGATGGCCATGATGATAGTCCATTAGCATGCCGGGGCCGCCGACAGCAACAGTGGTGCCCATACCGACACCACTGCCGCCGCCACCACCACCACCGCCGCCGCTGCTGCCGCCACCGGAGTCATCGGTGGTGGTGGTGTTGTGGCAGCGGCTCGAGCAGCGACCCAGCGAACCGCTCCCGGTACTATGATGTCCTAGGCTGCCCATGTGTCCGGCATGGCCCATGACCAGCATGCCACCCATAATGGAGCCACCGCAGCCCTGGCTCGAATCCGAGCCCGAATCGTGGCCGGTGCAAACGGCACCAGCCGATCCCGGCCTGCTCAGCGTTGCATGCGGCGGCGTCACGGATGCCGTCGTCTGCATATAGTGATGCGTATATGGATGCGGATGCGGCACATCGTAATCGCCGGTATCAATGTGACTGGCAGACATCATGCCAATGCTGCCGGTGCTGCCTGTGCCCACGCCTACTCCCACACCGCCCTGCAGGCAGCCCAACGATCCGTGGGCGCTGCCATGGTGACTGTGACTGTGATGGCTGCCATGGGCGCTACCGCTGCGACTGTGCAGCGAGACGCCCCTGGTCAGCGTATTATTGGCCGACTGTATGGAACTGACCACCGCGCCGCGGCACATGATGTCCGACAGCTGATTGGCCTGGATATCAAAGTACTTCGACTGTCGCACCCAAAAAGAGGAACAAATGTCAGTGATGTTACGCTCGACTCCTGCGAGAGAGCTGTGCATGATTCATAACATTCGTTGCCTTGACTACCCATTCAATTTGCTGTTACATATTCCAATTACATGAACTATTTATTTACTTTACTGTTACTGCAATTGCATTTTGACCTCGAAATTTCTTGGCTTGGGCATTATTTTAAAAGGATTTATTTCGATTCAATGGGGCATTAAAATATTTGATGAAATTTTTTTGATCTGTGCTAGATCAGAAGCTGAGCTAGTACTAGTTTAGTATTTTCATTTTAAAATTTATAAAAATATACTTTTAAGAGCTTCTTTCATAGTACAAGTTTAAGAAAAATTTCCTTGTTGTAGAATATTTTATATAACATTTATATTTGTATAAGAATTTATATAAATTAAAGTTTTGAACTAAAAATGTTCACAAATATATATGAAAAAAAAAAAAAAAAAAATACTCCATAGCTCTTGCACAATTTTTAAATTACTTTAATGATTTTAAATAGTTCTAAATAAAACATATATAGACATAAATAATAATAAAACATATATAGAATAAAACATGTAAATTTTTTTTACTATATATGTCTATTTATATAAATTTTTGTAAGAATTTTTCTAAATTTATAGGAACTAAAACCTGATTTATTTTTACTAAAGGATTTATTTGGTCCATAGCAGAAAAACGAGTATGAACTATTTTGAAATGAGAATTTTAAGAATATATGGCCCGAATTTCAATATTAATTCAATATTCTGCCAATTTCAGATAGAATATATGTCACATGATATATATGATCTATATAAAATATATAAAAGGTATTCATCTATATTTATATACATCTTCAACTTTTTTGCTAACTTCTTTTATCTTTGCATTAAAGAAACTCTTTACTAAGAATTTCAGTTAATGATAAAATATAATATACAAATCTCTCTAACTCCAACTATTTCTAGTCATACGCAATTGCAGTTAGTTTTCTCTACTCATTCATCGCATATTTCTAGACTTTTCTCAACTTGAATGGATCTCAATTTTGTGGGCTACGCTAATTCTGTTCCCACCGTGCACAGCTCTGGTGCCCTGTTCATTGTAGTACCGTGTTCAGTACCTGCGGACTGTCCAGCTGATCCAGGGACTGTCTGCGTGCCGCGTAATCCAAGTGCGTGAGCAGCTGCTGTGCGGCCGGGCAATTCTTGTTCGAGTGCTGATGCAGATGCTGTTGCGAGGATGTGAGCAACGGCGGCGGCGGCGGCGTTATCGAGCCACACGGCGAGCCCGGACAGGGACTGGAGCAGCGCGAACGACACGTGGGACTGTAGCAGAGAGTGCCGCCGCCGCCGCCTTGTTGACTGGCCGAGGGGGTGCTGGGGCAGGTCTGTGACTGCTGCGACTGTTGCTGCTGCTGCTGTTGCGGCTGTTGTTGTTGCTGCTGTTGTGGCAAACACGACGGCTGCTGCTCCTCCTCCTCCTCCTGCTGCACGAGATTCACTGGCAACGGCGTGCACTGCGTCAAGCGCCGTGGTGAGCGTCCACGATCCACTGTTGTGGCGGACCAATAGCCCCAAGCCATAACTCGCGCGTGTGTTTGTTGCTGTTGTTGTTGTTGCTGTTGTTTTTGCTATTTCAGTTTTGTACGCGGCGCGTAGAAAGTTCGCTTCGGTTCGGTTTGTTTTGCACTTGACTTTTACTGCTGCCGCTGCTTCTGCTGCTGCTGCTAGTGCTGCCGTTAGTTGCGATTAATTGCCGCGAATTTGCATAAACTGGCAATGTCAACAAGCACAACAAAGACTGAATTACAAAGCAAGGCAAAGAGAATGAAAACTTTTGACCAAATTACACAGTGGGGCAAGAGCGAAAAAAATGGAACACATCTTAAATTTTAAGTGTTTAAATTTAAATGCAGTTTTAAAGTGAAGACTGCTCTCATTTGATATGATACATTATGACAAATATCGTTTAGGCAGCCCTTATTTTTAAAGCATGTAAAATTTCATAATAATTATAACATATTTAGTACAACTTTTAATAACACAAAGTATTAAAACAATTAATGACATATGTATAAACAAAACAAAAATAATAATAATAGTAATTATAGAAAAAAATACATACATAATAATTATTAATAATATAATAAATATAAAATAATTATAGATATTAAAAATCAAACACAATATATTTTGAAAAAGAAAAATAAGATAAATAATTTACAAATGAATAATATTACATATTTTTAAAAATTAAACAATTAAACTTATGCTAACCAATTTCAGTCAGCAAAAAAAGGATAATCCAGTTTATAGCCCATTTCTCAAATTAATTTCAATAAATAATATTTAAGCAAATCAATGAAATATCCATTTGTCAACGTCTGTCCCACTGTGCTAAGCCAAGTGCAAATTGTGCGGCACATGGCAGCGCACATAACAAACGAAAGCTACGAGAAGCGAGTAAAAAAAAAAAAAAGGAAAAAGAATAGAATCGGGACAAGGCCCAACTGCTGGTGCAGCTGCTGCATTTTACAGTTGAGCACAGGCAACGCCACGGGCCGCCTAAAACTATGCAATGCAAAAGTTTTCAAAGCCAAGCGACAGCTGCGCCCCCTGGCGTGCAAATTCTATAGTTTAAAATGATTGATTAAAAACTGCAGGCAGTGGGCGGTTCGGGGCGTTGCCGGCAGTGGGCGTCATGCAGACGCGGCTATCGCCGCAGAAACCACACCTAAAAAAAACTATATACATATACATATACATATATATAAATTGTGTAATAATGGGCAGCACAGCGCAACTACGAATGAGAAGAAGCAAAACTGTGCAAAGACGTGAAGGGAGCGCAGCGGCGTAATGCAAGCAAAACAGCTGACAACTCTGTTCAAGCGCGCACACAAACAGAAAGTCGAGCACACACACACATCATACAGCAGCCAGCCATACAATCACACAGAGACGCGCACACAAGCAGCGACGCTGCGACAATCACAAACAATTGAACCCAAGTCAAACGAGCGCACAAGTTGCTGCAAATTGTCAAAGGCGTGTGAAGGCCCAAGAAGATAGAGAGAGTCGAAACGATATAGAGCAAGAGAGCAAATCGAATTGGGAGAGACAAAGAAATCGAGAGAGCGAGAGCCAAACTGCGCAGGGAAATTTTACTCCCAGAGCGCCCCGAGAAACTATGCAATATAATCCTCCCCAGTGCAGTCAAGTGTAAATAGAAAATTTCTTCAAGTGTATTGGTAGGTCACATCGAAACTACTTGACGTTGTTGTTGTCGTTGTCGTTGTCGTTGTTGCTGTCGTTGGTCTTGTAGCTTGTTGAGACAATTGAAATTAAGTACTCTACTTTCATGCATAATTCGCATGATTAACGAGGCGACCAAGGAGGCGGGCTCCCAGTGCAGCAACAGCAGCAGCAGCAACAGCAGCCGCATCATCAGCATCCACTTGAGGCAAGTGGTTTGTGTCGTGACAAGCCAGTCGATCCCCACTTTTCTGCTGATGCTGCAAGACCCCAACCAATTGGGAATAGATATAAGGACCCACAGCGACCGAGAGCTCGTCCGGCCGCCCATTGGGTGGCCTTGTGTTTTGGGTAACATCGTTTGCTAAATATAAACACACTTCCCAGGCATTGTTTGGCGAGTGCAATTGGAGCATGAATATTGGTCGGCTCCCCTGGTTGGCGATGGCTGGTTGGCCGACTGCCTGTCAGAATGAACTGACAACTGAGTTGGTTAGTTGCACAGCATTAACAGCAGCCCCACGAACCACCCAGCCACCCACCAAACAGCGACAGTTTGTGCGGTAAATCAATCAGTGGCTGACCCCAGAGATCCTTTGACGCTGCAATAAACTCGAAATGTGAATATAATTTATACGAGTGACTCTGTATTGTACAGTTCTCCATGCCGCTGACAAAACGAGGTTAATCCTCGGAATAGAAACTTTTCCAGCTTTTCCACAATTAAATCATGAAACAAACTTTTCCGCCCACACGCACACCCACACACATATACTCCCAAACAATGGAAAGTTGCGAAATTATGAATTTTCGGCTATTTGTCTTTTGTCTTGAAAAGGACAATATTTGATTCGTTAGCTTAAGTCTTTAATTATAATCTCTGCAATGGAAAAAGTGCTCCGAGTGTTTATAGCCGACGGATTTATGGCATTAAACAAGTTATTTATTATTGTTGACAAAGCTGCGATTCAAAGTTTTCAAATTAATGATCTAATTGCACATTGAGCTAAGAATAACTTTATACAATCATAAATTACGAAAGCGAAAACTTCAATATCTATGATAGAGTTGAGTAAGACTTGTAAATTTAATTGGAGTAGTTACAAATATATGCCTACATCTGATTATTTGCGGTCTTTTTTTGTATAATAAGAGCTTAAAATTATTAAAAATATTTGTATATGTTAATAACTTTGCCGCAACGACAACTTTATACCCTTTCATAGTCTCAAAACCATATAATTTTTGCTGAATGTCAAGCGAGAATCTGCAGTAATTAAATAATAATATATTCCACATTTCAAGCCAAGCTTCAATAGGAAGACAAACATTGTCTGAAACCAATATACCCTTTCACTTTGTAAATGAGTATTCAAAACTTTCTACCGTACTTTTAATTATGTGAATAGACCAATCTGACAGAAGACCGCAACTACTTGAAAATGTCAAACAAATATATGTATATGAATAAATGATTAAAATAACAAAAAAAATTAATCAATATTCGGCTTATTAAAAGAAAAAATGTTTTTTTTTTTATTAAAATAAAAAAATAAAGCTACATATATATATTAGAAATTAAATTTAAAATATTCATTATTATTTACAAAAATTTTAAGTTTTATTTTTAAGTTTTGTAAATTAATATTATTGATTGATTTAAATAAATAAAATAAAACAACAGAAAATTAACTATGAATAAAATTGAAAATATATTTAAAAACTATTAAAAATTTAAAGCTTTGCATGTCTTTTTTTATTTCATTTTCAATATTGCTTCAAACTTAAAAATTTAACTCCAATTAGGTTGCTATTTAAAGCACTTCTAAAAATTATTTTACCCTAATATACCCCTTTTATATGTTGCTATTACAGGGTATAAGTCACACAAATAATTTAGAAACTTTTAATAACTTGAAACCATTTCCATTTGCCATATACAACTATGAGGCTTCTACAACAAGCTCCAACGTAGCTTTAAGGATTAGCACATTAGCAAACATTACTCATACGACACGTAATCGAAGTGGAAATTGATGTGAAGCATGTTGAGTGATACGTAATTGCATAAATTATCAACAACAAACCTAACGAAACGCAATGCCTGCTAATGGCCCCAATCAATCAAAGATATAGATACAGACAATACTAAGCAATAGGGAGGATAATTTGCGACAGCGCCCAAAACCCCTTAAGATAATAGATAGATAATTAATGCATTATGATATGCTCCGAGTCCATTATTATTGAATGGCAGTCAACGTTCACTGATTAAATGATGGCCGAGCCAAAGTATCAATTCAACAACAATATTCAGCTGGCTAGCTGCGACGATGCTACTTCAGCAAATTGGCAAATCAACAATGCTTAAGGGCCTGCAAACAATGGCCTTACATCACACGGAGCGCAGTCAGCCGTTGATGTTTATCGGGACACGCCCCAGCGAAATCCACTCAAGTTCCAAGCGATAATAACGATAAATAAAACAACGAGAACGCGGGGCCATCTTAAAGCCACGTTCCGTGTATTGCTCTGGTGTGTTTCGTGTTCCGTTCCGTTTTGGCTATGCGGCAGCCTCCGCTCTGACCCATAGTGTTAAGCAACAACGAAATTTGCCTGCCAATGACGTCAGAGACGGCAAGGACCGTAAATTTGTAAGTGCTTGTGCTTGTGCCTGGGAGCCAGCTTGGCTGGCCTGGCCCAATGTTTGGCCATTTTGCTGGGCCACCTGCGTCCGATATTTTTGGACGCCTTCGCATAAAGCGGAAACGCTTCACACTGTAAAATTTCACGCCACAAATAAGAACGAACGAAAGAACTCAAGTAAGAGAGGCAAAAAACAAAAACAAAAAAAAAGAGCCAGCAAAAATAAAAGAAGCAACACTGAAACAACATTTATCCAAAGCAGCGCATGCTGAAGCTGGCCATGCATGCAAAACGAGTCAAAATGTACGTCATGTGCATACTTAAGTAACGCTCGTGGAGGTAATTCGAAACGAGGCCGGACAGGAGGACGAGCAGGAGGAGGAGGAGCAGGCGGAGGCGGGACGAGAGGTCGTTCAGGCTGTGCGGCTCTGCTCCGAGTGCTAACAATAATTTCATTAAGCCCAATGGCATCATTAAAATATGCCAAACAATCATAATGTGCCCAGTTTCGGGCCACAGCAGGGGATGAGGGACTTGAGGGGCGCTGTTCGAGCTAAGCTAGCCCCAAAAAGTATGCAATGTCAAAATGTAAATGTGTTGATTTGCTAGCGACAACAACAGCAACAACAACAACGACAACGAGTTTAAATGGCAGCGCATTTGCAGGCGACAGCTTGGCCAACAAAATTTGTCGATTTTGGGCATTTGATTTGCACACACACACACACACAGCACACAAAGAGAAAGCATAAAGAGAGAGGGAAAGGGAGAGAGAAAGGGAGAGTCTCGCTCGCATGAGAGCAAGAGCAAATTGTGCGCCCTGCAGCGTCTTGGCAACACACTGACACACATACACACACACACAGAGGAGAAACACACACGTTGTGTGTGTTAGCCTGGTCAAGTAGCAAGTATTTGGGCATCTTTTTTGGCCTAGACAGCTTTCGGGCTGGTAATGCAGGCAGGCGACGGCGTCATCAACGCTTGGATGAAGTGCAAATGCCTGCTAGGGTCAAGTTTGGTGTGAGAAGGCCGCTAACACACACACACACATATATATATAGATAGTAAGAGAGAGAGAGAGGAGTGACATACTGATGTTTTCTTTCATTTTTTCAATTTTGCTGCCTTTGCCGCCTCAATGTCTGTCTGTCTGTCTTGCATGTATAGGTGTGTGTGTGTGTGTGTGTGAGTTTGTTTGTTTGCTTGTGTCTGCTGTGGCACAGCAGCCGAAATAACGAATCAGCGAAGCAAATGAAAATCAATGATTCGATTTTGCTGCTCAAGCTGAAACTGAAGCCAACGACGATGAGGTGCGACGCTAACATCAACCGGATTCACAGTCGCAGCCCAGGAATTTGATTAAGTGACAAATGTAAAACATGACACATGCCTTGCGGGTAAAGCCCCAAATTGAAGGGCGACAACGCATTCTCCTGTGCCCGCAGATCAATTCGCTGCTAACGACAACTGACGAGCTGACGACCTAATATCTTAAGTCACAAAAATATATACATATATATATATAAATATTTGAAGAAATGTTTGAGAGAAATTCAAGTGAAAGCAGCTGATGCTTTATAGAAAGTTGTTAGCAATCAATTAAATCTCTTTAAATCAAATTTAAAATAAACCGGGAAGTTCTAAAAATTAATATATTAAAAATATATATTTTTTTTATATATAAGAAAAATTGTCAATATTCTATACTAATAATGTAATATTATTCCTGCACATATTCCATATGATATACAAATAGGAGGAATTTATTTAAAATTAAAATTTTTTTTGAATTGTCAATAATAATTTATCAAGCAGTTTCCGCTACTTTAAATAATTGTAATAAAAACAATAATAATTGATTTCAAAATTAATAATTGAATTTCCCAACCCATCAACTGCACTATTATTTATAATTCTCTAAATTAATTATTTTAAAAAATACAATCATAATCAAAGGCTCTATACTAAATCAATTTAAATTTATGAATAGATTAACTGCTCTTTAATTAATATTTTTATAAATTAATAATCATAATCAAAAATAATATTAATAATTGGAATTTTGCACATATTCCATATCATAAAAGACTTTAAAGAATTACATTGCTAGGACATACAAAATGTAAATATAATAAAATGTATTTTAAATTGGGTTTCAATAGAAAGAAAATAATAATAGTATTAACATGAATTTTTCAAATATTTTATACTAAATCAATTTCAATTCAAAGCACATAAGCTGCTCTTTACCTAAAATATTTCTAATTTAACTACTCAATTATAATGAAAATGAATGTAATAAAAGTTTAATGAACTCAGCACACTTCATACTAAAACAATTCCAATTAATAAACACATCAACTGCTTCCTATTTAAATTTCTCTAAATCAAACAATTTCTATTCTCTGCCAACTCAACCTACAAACAACTGACTTAATTACACACTCCAATTCAATTTCGTAAAAATATTCCGTTTCATTTAAGCATTTGAATTATTCAAGCGATGCAAAGACCGCATAAATACAATAAAATATATTTGGATTTCGATTCGGATCAGCTCAGCATTCATACGCCCCGTTGCACACAGCAATGTGCGGGGGCGGGGCGGGGGCAGCAACGACAGCAAACTAATCGAATAGCCAAGCCGATCCAGCCAACAAATATAAAATAATACAGCAACAAAATATTGATATATATATATATATATATATATTCCCTTCGGCCAATTGATTTTTTTCACTCAATTTTTTTTTTACTTCGTTTTTCTTTCTATTCTTTGCAGCAAGAAGTTGGAGTTTTTAAAACAGAAATTAGCAAACCCTTTAGCTTGGCTTTTCACTTGGCTTTTTGTGTTGACAATTGGCAACGTTTTAGTTAAATTCACTCAGTTTATTTGTTTGTATATATATGTTATATTATATTATATTATATTATGTATAATTTGTGTGTGCGTGTATGCGTTTGTGTATTGGTCTGGTATATTTGCTTTGCGCGACGACGCGACGTTAGCAACAGCAGGAAAAAAACGCGAAGCTTTTTTTTCTTCTTTCTTTCTGCGGCCCGTGTTATTCTTTCCGCACGGCACTACCAGACAGGCGAACAGTTACGGCGCGAGTGTTGCGACAGGACGGCGAATGCCGACGCAGTCCAAAACTTTTGCTAGGGATATTTTCGCACACACACACACGTATGGAGAGAAGGTCTATGTATGTGTGGGTGTGTGTGTGAGTCTGCCCGCTGTTCAATGTCAGGTGACGCAGGCAGCGGCAGCAACAACAACAACAGCAATAACAGCACCGGACGCCTTTTAAAGTTCTGCTCCTGCACTTGCGCTCAATTTCACTTCCTTTGAAACTTTGGCTGCCGCCCGCCTAGTAAAAGCCAAACGCCGGCGCAGCATTGCCAGCCATTGAGCGCACTCAAAAGCTTAGCTGGCAATGCTGCCAGCCTGCCAGCCTGCCAGCCAGCGCTCAGCTGTTTTTTCCTTTTTGTGTTATTTCACAGTCACCGCTATTGACAAGGGAAATTTTCTCTCTTGTCTATCTCGCTCTGACGTGAGGGCATCTTGTATATCGACCTTATGTGTTTCAAAGCTTGTACGCCTGGATAAAGTTTGTTGCGCGTGTGTGTGTGTATGTTTGTGTGTATATGTGTCCATGTGGGCAGCGTTGCCATATTGCAGGCGCATAAATTATAACGACAGGCATTGAGATAAAGCGAAAAGCAACTGAGAGAAAGAGAGAGAGAGAGCGTGTACCAGAGAGGGCAGACGCTTCATTGTTAGCCGGAGATGAAACCGGAAGGTAGAATACAAAACACAAGGCAACCAAAACAACGACTTATAAAAACGCTAGCCTCACACACAAACTCACACACACACATGGCCATTTACTAATCAACACACAGCAGCAAAAGCAACAGCAACAGCACCAGCAACAACAACTGTAGCAATAACAATAACTACAAAAACAAACATGCAAAGGTAGCAAAACATCAACAGTCGCGTCGTGTAATGCTTTTAAGGCGCTTGTATGAGTTTGTACATGTATGTATATGCATGTAAATGTGTGTCTCTGTATGCCACTGTGCGTGTGTGCTTGTAGTAGTAGTAGTAGCATAATATGTTAGCACACAGACTGGAGCCGGAGAGAAACCGCACAGAAAATGCTTTTAATACATTTTAAGCCGCATTTTTTCACACGTGGCTACAAAACAACAACAACCTCAACAACAACAACAACTACAACAAATCCTGGAAATATACATAGATAGAAATATGTAGAGGACAACCAGGAAGCCGGAATGCTGTTTCTGCTGCTAAAAAAAAAGCACCTAAAACATTTCAAACTTTGTTGAGTGTTTCGCGGTGGCGAAATTATATCTGCTAGTTTTTTTCCTCCTTCTCTTTCTTTATGCCAGCTGAACTCAGTTTTTTGCCATTTGCAGCAACCCAAAAAGAGAATATAGAGAAAAAACGACCACAAAGCAAACACCGGCCGTAATAACACGATAAACTTTCGAAGCATGAATTAGAATTTGAGCATTCCAAACGGTATCTCTATAAACCCCAACTTCTATTCATAAATCAAATATAGATAACGGTTAAGTGATAAGCAAACATTGAACTTTTCGGCTAGGAAAACTAAAAAATATATAGTTGAGCATAATTAGAGAAGTACAGTTTGTACTCGGTAAAAACGATATTATTAGATAATAAAATGTCATACAAAACAAATTCTCTAGAAATTTAAATGAAGATTTTTTATCTTAAAAATATTAGTTTCAATTTATTTAATAAAAAAAAAAATATTTATATAATATTTAATAATTTGTTTTCATCAAATTAGACTTTTTTATGAATATAAATTTTCCATTTATTATTAAAAAAAAAAAAAAAAAAATTATAATAAAAATAGTACTTATTTTATTTAGATTTATTGTAGGTATTTAATTTCGCCCTCTTACTAAAAATGTACAAAATACATATTTATGTATAATAAAATCAAAAGAGAAACACATTAATTTTTGTTACAAAAAAATAATAATTTACTTAAATAATTTTTACTTCTTTGATATCCAAAAAATTCTCGTAAAGCTTCTATAATAAATCGACTCTTTACAACAAAATTTTAAATTAAAATGTATTAAGAGTTAAGCAACCCTTTTTTACTAATTGCAAGAAACCGGAAAAAGTTAAAAGCAAAAGAAATAAAAACAAAAAACTGTAAGCCTGTAAAATGTTAATTTGGTAGCAAAAACATAATAAAATTCTGGTGTTGTCTCATTTTGTTGTTGTACGTGTTTTACAGTTATTTATTGTTGTTGTCGAAACATTTTGTTTTTGTCATTAGGCAAATTTCGAATGGGGCGAAAGCCAAAAACTTTTTGCGGCAAGGATAATTAAGCGCAGACAGTTAACTAAGCAGATGGAGTGCCTGAGTATGTGAGTGAGTGAGTGTGAGTGTGTGTGTGTGTGTATGCTTTGAGGCGTGCTTGCACTGCCTAAGCAGCTCAAATAAGCCGCAGAAAAATTGAATTTTTGAAAACGCAGCTAACCGAGCTGCCAGCAAACAATTTAATTATAATGAATTATAAACGAAGCCGGCAGCAGCAAATCGGGTCAAAGGGCAGATATGATGAGAGCAACAAAAAAAAAAACATTTAAGAACAGCAGCGAAAAGACAGGAGAGATACGAGCGAAAGCAGTAAACTCTGCTAAAGGAGCAAAGACGAGCTAAAACATTTAGCCCGCAGCCAAGCGTGTGTGTGTGTGTGTGTATGTGTGTGTGTGTGTCTATAATGTATTTGCCTGCACAAGTTAATTAATATTTTATGTTATTAACATGGCCGACTGCTGTTTGAATTTGCGCATGCTGTCGGCCCACAGGGAGCTGCGGGCGTAAGCCAAAAGGCAATGCCAGCCACGGTTTATTGGGCTAATAAAGCAACGAGCGCCAGCAGCAGCAGCAGCAGCAGCAACATATTGTTTAACCAGGCTAAAACTGTGCACAAAATTGCGGTTAAATTGTGCTACATATACCTAAAGGCCCAGCAGGCAAGGCGACCTACTTCAACAGGCGCCAATGAACGCCAACGTTGGTAATGAAATTTCTGAAATTTAAAACAAAATTATAGAAAACTTTTGCATAGTTTTCGCTTAAGCCAAACAAACGCAAAATGTGTGTGCATGTGTGTGTGTGTGTGTTATTTACTCGCCCCAACTAACAACATCCTTTTGGCAACATAAAACAAATCCCTTTTTAGCTATGCACACATGTACCTAAGCCACAATTCAAAGAATTGTTGTGGCCAAAAACATGCTCGTTTTATAAATTTACTGCTTAATTAACGGGTTTTGTTTACATTATTATGGGTGGAACTAGTCCAAGAAACCATTTAGAGTTGGTAAATGTAAACTCATTCAATCGTTATTAACTTTAAGATTTATTTATATTTGAAACCTTACTTAACTTATTTTATACGATTTATAGCCAGAGCTGTACGCTCTAGAAAATGTTCCGAATATCATTTATATATCTTCACATTGGAGAAGGCATAAGAATTATATTGTAATACAAATTTTCTTTTATATATAAAATATAATAAATAATATGAAAACATAAAATATATAATATTTTAACATTTAGAAATATTTTAAACTTATATTTATATATTAGAACTACCTAACCTTAATTATTAAAACTTTTATATGAGCATTTTAAGTAAGATTTTGGTATATATTACCTAACTCTCAAAAACTACCGAACTTATGAAGCTTATGAAATTATTGATATAGATGATATTATATATTATATCATACTTAACTATTATTTGTAATACAGTATATACATACAGTATATACATATTCTATAATTTTCGATAAGCACTTTTAATAATTACAAATTGAATCTGTAAATTAAAAAGTTTTTTTTTACTTTCATGAAGCTTTTACTAGAATAAGAGAAAAACTCAATTTATGAACAGTTGGGGCCTAAAGACAGACTGCGCACGGCATAAAGCCAACTGGCGCAGTTTAACTTAACTTGGCAAAATGCATTTAGCCAACACGTGAAGCGCATTAACAAATAAGCATTCCAAATATAATTTACAAATATATGCAAAGTTTGCAAGGAAAAAAAAAAACAAAAACAAAGCAAACAAAAAACAAACAAACACTTTGTAAAAGCATAATCACATAATATAAATAAATGAATAAGTTTATGATTACTTAAATGAAATACATTATATGCAATACATAGGATGCATAGATTTCATTCAGGTAATGATAATAATCATAATTACAATCATTTATATTATAAGAAACAGCTTTTATATTTCAATTACTTTGATAATGAAATGATGTGTGAAGTGAATATGTAAAAGTTTGAATATATATCTTCTTTTTTTTATATATATGTATATGTATATATAAAGTATCTGATTGTTTTTACATCGGTATTTCCTAAGAATCTGAATATTTTTTATGCCTTACGACATCCAAGAATAAGCCATATGAGTGACACAAAACTTTTCGCATTGTGTCTTCAATATTACGTGGAATTATAAAAACATCTTATCTTATTAAGCAAATAATGTACTTACAGTATAATAAATATACATGTATGTATATATAACATATTGATATACATATATACGATAAGCTAAACTGTTTCACTTACCATGTATAACTAGCTGGGAATCGTAATTCATCTCGTATAATCGTATGGCTTCATTCAGTTCCATGTCCGTTGATATGGTGCACGGGTCATTCTCCTCATCGACCCACTTGATGGTAAAGGGCTACAACAGACAGTAAAACACAATTACAATGAAATCAACATATGAACACGAGTATAATCTCAATCACCTGATCGATGGGAAAGCGACAAATATTGCGTATCTCATAGCATAGATCCTCGTAGGTAATGTTTTTGTCTATAGTCGTTATGATCACTTGACCATTGTAGGCAGTCTTCACTGTAATGGCATTTGGGGAAGCGCCCAGCAATGAAGCCGCATTGTGCAAGCTGCCAGACCCACTGCCATCGTTTAAAATTTGCGAGGGCATTTTCTGCATTGGGACGGAAACGTACAGAACGACAATTGAGACGGAGGCGTGAACTGATTGTCCGTAAAATTTATTGAGCGCTTCTTTCAATATCTAGATATATTTATTATCCTTAAAGTTGTAGTCAAAAAACGAGCACAGAAATCACAGTTAACGAAACTGAAAGCATATAGAATTATAAATAAAATTATAAAAAAAAAAAAAAAAT
Source organism: Drosophila arizonae (assembly GCF_054131065.1). Classification (NCBI taxonomy): domain Eukaryota; kingdom Metazoa; phylum Arthropoda; class Insecta; order Diptera; family Drosophilidae; genus Drosophila; species Drosophila arizonae. The sequence continues at coordinate 17,596,492 of NC_142925.1, read as the reverse complement.
ATTAAAAAAAAGAAAAAAAAATTATATTATACGTAATATTAATAAATAGATTTGATTTCGTCTTGTATTTTTAACATATTAATGTTATCTTGTTTGTTATGAGCTGCCTGTATTAAAATTATAGACAATATAATAAATAATATATAAATTTTGAATAATATATTTTTTTTTTGTTTAATTATATACTTTTTAAAGTGTAACAAATATTTAAAATTTCATTTTAACTTCAAGTACTTTAACAGATTCAATGTTATATTTAACAGCGCTGTTATGCAGTGCTTCGACATTGGCTTAACAGCGTTTTTTCATTCTCTTTTTCCTCCAGCCCGCTGCAGATGCATCAGACAGGCACACACATACACAGCCACATGAGCACATGAACACACGCGCGCGCTAAAGCTTACGATGAAACGCTTTTCATCTATTGCTCTCGTTCAGAGCTTTTTTAATTCAAATCTCATTTTAGGATGCGCCACGCAGCTGTCAAATTTGACTTTTGAACCGCACCGGTTCAAGCTGCCGCCAACATAAACAAGATGCCACAGGTGTCTGCCTGTTGTTGTTGCTGTTGCTTGCGCCATAAGTATATTTTTTGTTTGCTGCCAACTAACATTGCAATGCCATGATTCATAGCATCAACTGGTAAAAGGCGTTACGCCCACTTCTCAGAGTAACGCAAAAGAATAGAAAATAATGAAGAAAATTAGAACACAACACCAACAACAACAGTGTTAAGCATACTTATTGCGCAAACACAACCCTAGGCCCACAAAACTACGAGAATTTATACAGCTTTAATTAACGCCGTACATTGACCAACTAAAAAGGCAGGCAGTCCAATACAACAACAACAACAACAGAGCGAGAGCCAAGCCAAGCCAACAAATGCCAAAGCGTAGCCGCGACAACCTGTATTTTTTTGGTTCCTCTTTTCTTCTCTCTTTGACTCATTTGCATTTAGCAAATCTGCGCTTTCTTGAGTTTCTATTTACGTTCGTATTTTTGCAAGACAATAAGCCGTCGCTTTACTTAATTTCACCTGATTATGCTTACTTTTGTTAGTCGTCGTAATTTGTTTAACCAAAAATGCCGCCGCACAAGGCAATAGCAATAAGCGCACTCTCACACACACTCACTCACACTCGCACACACACTTAGAGAAAATACTAAGGCGAACGGAACACGGCACGGCACAGAAACAGAAATCTTAATTGCAGTCTAAACTCAAAAGTAACACATAATTAAATAAAAACGGTTTAAGCGCACGCACTTTTCCACTTATTTGTTTGCCATCAATTTTGTTTAAATAATTGTAACATTTTATACAAATGCAACAAGTGTGGCTGTATGTTGCTAACGAATTGCGCTGTTTTATACTGAAAACTAATGGTGGGACTACAGACATTTAAATACTTATCGATGGCGCAAATTGCTCAAGTCTATCGTTCAAAGTTCTATCGATTGTTGTTTGGTCAGTGTCATTAGTCATATTCCCTCTAATAAAAATCATGAATTAATTGCATATCAGTTTAAAATACGAATCCCTAATAAAAATGAATATTCTGCAATATAGAAATAGTTTTCAGGTTTTCATTTCTATTATCAATTAAAATCCATTTCTGTATTAATTGTCATATTTTCTTTCAAATATACAGATTTTTTTTAGAAAGATTTTTTAAAACGATTTCCGAAAAATATACTACAAAATAATAACATGTTATCGATAACTCTAATTTTGGACTTGGTATTTTGCCGCTTTAAGTCTGCAGCCAGTCTCAGTTGTGTTTTTGTTTTCTTGCTAAGTGGTTGCGTTGGTTCGCGTCGCTTTGTCGCGCAGATCAGATTTTGTGATTAAAAACGCATAAATTAATTGATCATATTAAAACATACAGCTAATAAATGTTTGCAATAAAAGCACAAAAAATTGTATAAATTAAATCCAATGTGAGCTGCGAGCACAAAATTAGTTAAAATAACGAGTTCACAACTAAGAAAATGGCGGCGTAGCAAACAATAAAAAGTAGCGACAGCAACAACAACTCGGGAACAACTACGTAAGCAGCGCAGCTTAATAAACTCTTTTCGGCTGCACAAAAAATTAATCTGGTTTTATGTTTTACTTTTATGAGTCGCGCGCGCGCCATTTGTATCTGTGCATTTGTGTGCGTGAGTGTGAGTGAAAGAGTGCTGGAAGAAAATACCATAAAAACAGGCAACGACAAATACAATAATTAATGCCCTGTTACAGTTTTTACATTTGTTTACTTTTGTGTGTCAACTTTCGTCGCGGTTGTGTTTTAATGTGATTAACTTGCTCTTTGTTATTGGTCTTTTTTGTTGGAAATTGAAAGAGGCAAACAGTGAGAAAAATAGATTTTCCATACAAACTAAAGGTGAGCGTTATTTGGTACATTTTATTTTTTATTTTTAACAATCTAATTTACTAAACATTCAGCAAATTTTCTAAGTCTTCATTAACCGGCTGTTTTGGGTTCCATTGAACTATTGTGTTTGAAATGTTTTGTTTTGACACTCGTGTCCTGCTGCCGGCGTCGACGTCGGCGGCGACTGCGCCATCTGTCAATTTTGTCTGCTGCTTCTTATACCCTGTTGTATACAGTGGCTGCCAGCTGTTCGGGTCCTTTGTGGCAGAGCTGCCATACGCTTATGCAGGAAATTGGTTTTTGTTTCCAGACAATATGCAGCTGCTGCTGCCTCTGCTTCTGCGGCTGCATCTGCTTATGTAATTAATAAACCAACACGTGTCAGCGTCGACTGCAGCAGCAGCGATGCGTTACGCTTGAGCGCCGCTACTGACGCGTGCTGCAGACAACAATGGCGCTGTGGCAACTCTGGCGCTGGCTCCGCTGAGCTCTGCTCTGCTGATGCTTGATATAATTTATTCCCCCTACTTGTTTTACAAAACGCGCTCGTCGGCAATTAAATGTTTAGCTGTCATTTACGCATTGTCTTTGGCAGTTCACTTGGAAATTCAATGCGCGTTTAGTTCAACTGAGCTTTGTACTCCGTTGCAAAGCACTCAGATTGCGCTATAAAGCTCATATAAATCAATAGAAAGCGCAGTACAAACATACGCACACACACGCACACGCATACGCACACACACATAGGCTCATAACTCACTTGCCATAATGGGGAGCGACTCTCGTTCGTACGCTCAATATGCAGAGATTTGTGTGGGAATCAAATGACTTGACGACGCGTCGTTGCCGTCGCAACGTAACGCAACGCAACACAACGTAAACGGCTCCAATGAAGTGTTAGAATTGTCGTTCATGTGAGCGGGGGAGGGGGTAAACTGACAGCTTAGCGAGTGTTTCTGTGTACGAGCGAGAGAGCGCTCGTAAGTGGTAAAAGCAGAGAGCATAAAGCTGAGAGCGAGAGCAAGAGAACGGCAGCGTGCGCAGGCCATTTAATAGAGTTGGAGCCTTTTTTTGAAGTTTTTGTGTGAAGCTCGTGTGGAGCGCGTGCTCGCTCTCTCTCTCTCTCTCTCTCTCTCTCTCTATCTCTACTCTCTGACTTCGGCTCTTATTGGCTTATGCGGCAAAGTGGTTGACTAGCCTGTCTCTGGTTATACGTGAGTGTGTGTGTTTGGATATGTTTTGTGGCATACAGCGCACAGTGGATCGTTTTCTGTTAAAAGAAAGCTTAATAGAACATTTTGATGTAAAAGTATTATCATTTTCAATTTTCAAATTGAGAGCTTAAGCCTATTTTTTATGCCGTCGAATTTAATAATATTTATAATATAATATTGTTTTTTTTTTTTTTTTTTTAAGAATAAATCTAAAAGAAATGAATATATTAAAAAATAAATTCCGATGTTGCAATTTGAAATCTGTTGTAGGCAGATTATTTCAAAAACTAAATCAGTTAAACAATTTCAAGCTGTAAATTGGTTAAACAACTTTAATTTGTATGCTTAGCCTTGGAATTGAGTTACGTTAATGATTTGGGCCAAGTTTTACAAGTTTTCCCATGCTAAACACGACTGAATGCAAATTACAAACGATCATTAAGTTTTTCCCGCCTCAATGGATTGACCTCTAATTCTTATCATACCAATCTGGGGAAATAATAAAAAAAAAAGCAATGACAGGTAGTAAATATTCATAAGGTATCTCATTCGGACAGGTTTCCGTTGCGTTCCAATTTCATTCGGTCCACTGTGCGTAAATTGTACAACTGGAAATGAATGCATTTCTCTCATCAGGCTGCGCTCCTTCAGGCGCTACAGTGCGGCGAAATTGTATGCACACGTCTATAATCAAAACGGAGACCGACTGTTGTTTCGTTTATTAACTAATTTGCCAGCAACAATAAATTGTCAGGCAACGGTTATTGTTTCAATTGCAACAAATTGGCTTGGTTTGACTTGGGATAAATAAATTGAGCAGAGTTTTGAGTGCGGCAAAAATTACGCGCACTCTCGCTCGCTCACTCTTTTACTCTCTATCCGCTCCATCTCTTTTCATCCCGCTCTCTTTTTGAACAACTTTGGTACTGTACAACCGGAGGACTTGGACGACTCGAACTTGAGCCGCGTTTTCAATACGCTTTGACTTGCGGTCGTCGTCGGCTCGTGCACGCTCGCTCCGCCTTTTTCGGCTAGTTCTTCGTTTCTTTCAGCAGCAGCAGCAGCAGCCGCAGCCGCAGTCGCCGCAGCGGCAACTTTTTGCGCTGCCTTTTTCATATGCTTTACTTGTTTCGTGTGTGCGTGTGTGTCGGTGTCAGTGTTGGTGTTTAGTTTGTGTGCGTGTGTTTGTGCAAAAGAAATTTGCACAGAATTTTCGGACGCGTTTAAATGCCACCAAATCTAGTGCAATTTCTACAAAATATCTAATTAATGCTCATTTCAGTTGAGCTTTTGTGTACGCCATAAAAGTTATTGCAGAAATCGACGTTTTCAAATGGTAATTATCATATTTTTGTCACAGTTGTTGCGGATTCATATTCTGCAAATTTGTGTGTGTGTACGTGTATGTGTGTGCTACTGTAGGTGGGCTTGTGTGCGTGCGTGCGTAGTAGTAAACGCACTTTGCAAGTGGGTGGCAAGTGCTTAGGTACTAAAAAGTTCAATGTACATAACTGTAAATGCTCTCTGCCTGCCTGCACTGTCTCTCCTCTTCCACTGGAACTTTTACAACTGTTGTTGTTGTTGTTGTTGCTTTGTTCGCATTGCTCGCTTTACAACTTGTTCGCGTATTTTGACCAAAAAGCAGAATTGATGGCCGCTTTTGGAGCTTTGCTGCGCTGCTGCGACGTGCAGACGTGCTGACAACCTTATTTGGTTTGTCTGTCAGTCTGTCCGTCTCTTCTTCTTCGGTGTGTCTGTCTGCTTGTCTGGTGCCATATGCGGTACGCATTCGCTTTGCATTAACCGTTAACTGCACGTACAACTAAATATGTATATACATACAGTGGACGGCATAAGTATTTTGACAAAATAAATTTAATGCACTTTTGACTTGATAAAGGAATCCCTATTATTATTTCCATTATGTAGATAAAAAATAAAAATCTTGATAGTTAGCTTTATTTGTAGAAAAACTTAATTCATGGAACCTGATTAAAAATAAAATCCAGGTATATGTTTTGTGGAAAAAAGATTAGCCTATATTTAAATTTCTTTTATATTCTATATTCTATATATAATACAAAATAATATAAAAAGCAGAATAAACTAAATTTCTCTATAAAGTAAAAATATATGGTCAAAAATCCATTTTATTTTGGTTAAATACTAATGCCGACCAGTGTATATTCACGTACATATGTATGTGGCTGAGCTCGTCTGCTCCGCTCACACACTCTGCCTCTCCCTCTCTCGCCCACACAATTGACACATCTTCGTCGTGTGTTGCATTTTACTCCTACGAGCTTTTTATGGGCTCTTGTTTGCTCCGTTCTTGGCGTTGCCAGATGAAACCTGAAACAAAACGCAAGACAATGCAATAACAACAACAACAACAACAACACCAGCAACGACATCGACAACGACAACAACTCCCTTTACACAGGCAAAACAAGTTTATACGGCCTGCGGCCATCGTTGGCTGCTTTTGTTGTCCTCTCCTCTGCTTTGCTTCTTGCAAGATCAACATCTCCAGTTATCGACAGGCAGCGACACCATCTTTTACTTTGTTTTTGTTGTCGCTGCTGCTGCTGCTGTTGCTGTTGCTGCTGCTGGCTGACAAAACACGCTACCAACAATGTACAAGTACACGAAAACTAAGACTCACTCAGTGGGGCGTGGCAAAGCGACCAACAAAATATCAGAAATAAACTGAAAAGAAATGTAAGAAAAATGCAGCCAAAAAACTAAAAAAGAAAAGACTTTTTATCAGCCTTGCATTTTAGGGAAAGTATGGAAAGCGTCTCATGACATATGCAAAGCACCCGCAGCAGCAGCAAATATGGAGTATGATACGCACTTGAGATACCCTGTGAAGAGCTAGAAAGAAAGACCTACAAAATAAGGAAATAAGAGTCTAAAGACTTTGTATTCAATTTGAAGACTTTATTCAAAAGACTTACGAAGAGCTGTTAATGCCTGGGCTTGTTCAGTTAACGCTTTTCCATAAAGATTTTAAAGAAAAGAAATTGCAAAGGATTAACCAAGAGCCGTTAGCATTTACTTTTCTATTAAACTGCATTGTAAATTTCAATTAAAGCTCGGCATTAGTTAAACAACTAGTTAATCAAATCTATTAAGTTTAAGCGCTACTAAAAGACTTTATGTCCAAGTTGTTCATTCGGTTCTGGGTATCTTAAAAGGGTGTTAGAAAAAGCCGTTGTCAATAAGTCGCGCTGTTAATGAAGTGTTGCCTGGGCGGTCCCTTTATCTAGCGTACTTAATGACACCCACACACACAGACACACACACACACTCTTCTACAATATCCCAGTTAAGCACCGTTAATAAACATGAGAACGAGACTCGCTTCATTTGATTTCAGCCGCCGTCGCCGCCGCCCCCAACTGCTGCTGCTCCCCTTACCCATTTGAGGTCCATGTCCCATTGCCAGTTCGCCATATGAATCTGGCCGTGGAGTGGTTGGTGGTCGAGCAGTCTTTAACGGGGGTGGCTGGGCAACATCAAGTTAGTTGATGTGTTGCCTGGCCTGATAGATTGGCCGTGTTGCCGTTCCGTTGCCGTTGCCGTTGCCGTTGCCATTTTATTGCGCTCCATTTGGCTGATTACTCATGCCAGTAAACTTTAACGGCTCACAGCGACAAGACACGCTTAACGAACTGCAAATACACTTACGCACTCTCATTTCGCTCATAATTGAATTAATTAAATCTGAATATCAATTATGGATTTTCTTTGAATATTAGTGTATGGAGTTTTGAAGAAATAAATATAAAAGTATTTTAATTTCTGTAAAATAAATTATATTAAATGAAAACAAATTATTCATTTACATTTGGAGATCTACATAGACAAAAATACAGCAAGTAGTTCAAAACAATATTCAAAAACAAAAATAAACTGGAATTGCAAATCTAAATATTGAAGATTATTAAATAAAATATATTATTTTTAATTAAAAACAGATCAAATTTATTTTATAATAATTTATAATATAAAATCTGATTTAAGTAAAATATTCACATAATAATTCCAAAATTTATTCAAATCAAAAAAAGAAAATGAAAATGAAAGAAAATCTCTTAAATTTAATGTGACTAATTCCAAAGCCAAGAAAATGTCGTTTCTAATTTCGGATAAATTCTTTACTAAGAAAATTATAATATCTCGACAACATGAGCTGTAAATTTATAGTTTATTATGCTGTGAAAACTCTTAATGCGACATACTCATGTATAGCATTTGATGAGTGAAATGAAATGCATTTTCCCCCTTTGGCTTCACCCCACATTTGTAATACGAGAACTTATTTTTCTTATAGATAGACGAGAGTGTCATACAAGTTCTTATCGTAGCCCATTCAAAAAATTATTCAAACTTTATAACTAACTCTCAATACTCCCCCATTGAGTAGCGTATCAACTTTGCGGTCCCTTTGTGCTCGTTTATATGCATTCAAGTCTGCATGTTGACGGCGTGTGTGTGTGTGTGTCTTTGTATGTGTGTGTTTAAAGCAATGGCAACCATAATTATTTTTAGTTGCTCAGCGTTTTTGCTGCTAACTTCAAAACCGCAACTCCGCTACATTGTATATATACACATACACACTCATCAATTTGTGTGTGTGTGTGTGCGACAATCAATAAATCTTTCAGCCTGCGCTGCCCTTTGTAATAGTTTTGTATTGTGTGCAGAGTTTCTAATAGGAAAAGGCCGCCCAAGCGTCCAATTGCATTTCCAATCAGTTTTTATGCTCAAGCACACACACATACACAGTTACATGTGTATGTATGTACATGCTTGCACGCGCAAGTGTTGTTGCGCTCATTATGATTACTCACCACCCACACCCAACACCAGTAACAACAACAACAACAACAACAACAACAACCACAGCAGCAGCAATTGCAATAGTTTTTGTATTATCTACGCCAGGGGGCGCCCTGTGTGTGTGTGTGTGTGTGTGTGTGTGTGTGTGTGTGCTATGTTTGCAATTAAATGTGCAAGCAACAAAAGACTATGGCAAAATGTACTCATAAAAATGGGTAGTAAACAAGAGAAAAAGACGGAAACAAAAATAAAAATAAAACGGGACACAAAAGAAACAAGACAGGCAAAACAGAAATTGTTAGCCCAAAATGCAAGCCGGCCGCACGGTTCAACAACATCTGCAAATGCTGCAGCTGGGCGAACGGGGTGTGTGGGTGACAACAACAACAACAACAGCAGTAATAATAATAACAACAACATCAGCGGCAGCAGCAAATCGCAACCCACATTTGTATATCGTTCGCAGTTTTTGATATACTACCCTACTACAGACGCTGCTCAGCCTCTGCCAGCTGCCTCTACTGCAAACTCTGCTCAACCTCTGCTTACGCTGCCCTCTGCCTCAACTTAACTGTCCACTGCCATCTGTGCTTCGGCTCTACACGCCTCGCTGTCTCTCTCTCTATCACACTCGCTCGCTCTCCATTTTGTGCGCTCTCTCCTTTACTTTGAGCTGCGCTGCTTGGGCCTCTCCCGCGCCTTCGGCTGCAGTTTTTCGTTAATTTTCGTTTCACGTCGCATACATAAAAATTCATTAAAGGCAGTCGACGGGCTTGTAAATGAAATTTACTACTGCCACCGTTTTACGTGTTGTTGTTGTTGCTTTTTTAGCTTTTGCTCTGCTTTTTTGCTACGTTTCGCCTCTCTTTATACACCCACTCGCACACGCATACACAGATACGATATGAAATTTGGCACCTGCTTCTTGTGCTGTATTCGTTGCTCTTCTCAGTCGGCAAGTCTGCTTCTCGGTGCATGTGTGTGCGTGTGTGTGTGTATTTGTGTTTGCGTGCTTGTATCGTATACTACGTCGTCCGGCCGGGCCGGGCACAGCATCGAGTAGTTATTCGAACAGGTGGCCGTTGCTGCACTTAGCATGTTATCGATAAATGCTCCAGTCAATCGTTTTTGGCCTTTAACTGTTTCGCCAGAAAAGAGCTGTGCATATTAAAGCTTAATTTCTGTTATTGCTTCCGAGTATTTTGCGGCTTTGTTCTCGCTAATGTTAATGACATGGCCCAGGCAGTAGCGCTGTTCGTGACTTTTGCCAGATTTGCGCCAGCGTCGCCGCCTGCCGCTGCATTTTTCAAGTGTATTATGACGTAGCGCCTAGACAAGCCGCAACTATAAGCCGCACGCCCTGTCTGTCCCTCCCCCAGCCGCCCTGAACGCAGCCCGCAGTCAACGAACTTTGACTTCGTCTCTGGCACTATTCTCTCTCCCCTTGTTGTTTGTTTTTAGTTGTGTTTGGTGAATGAAATTTGTAATACGATGCTACGGGCGCACAGTGGGTCACAGTTAATATGTATGTGTGTGTGTATATAAAACAACATGGCCTAAACTAGTTGGCAATAATATTTTGAGTCATATTTTATGTTTGTAGACGTGCTCTAATTTGGTAATTATGCTCATTCCTCTGAAGTGAAATGAGTATATTCGTTTTGTGGAATGTCCGTCCGTCTGTCCATATGACCGCAAACCATTTCGCCACTATTAAAGCTAGAGAAATTTTTAGCTTATCGCCAAGTTCTTTTTTGCCTTTGATATTTTTTTTTAGTGCTCCGTCGTTCTACTGTGTTTTTTATGGCCGTAAGTGCATATAATGCAGCCCACTGTGCAGCGCGCTGCTCGTGCCCTATGGCAGTTTATTGACTTGCCGCAGCAGCAGCGCGAGCGCATAAACAGTGTGACCCTATTTTTAGCTAGAGCTACGAAAATTTATGCCCAATTATGCAGATTTCCCATCCTCCACGCACACATGCATAGATATATATAGAGTCACATCTGCTGCACATCTGGCTTTGCCTCTATATGCATATTTTCCTAATGCAGTTTTTATTTGCTTTGCTCTTGCAGGAGTCGCTGCAGCTAATTTGGCCAGCGCGGCCAGCAGTCACAGAAGCGCGCCATGCATCGCTCACTGAAGCCGCACGCATCGACGGCACAAGCTAAAAAGGTACAGCCGCCCACAATACCAGGAGATCAACAGCCGACGCCCGGCTCACCCCTTGGCGGACATCATCAGCCCCTGATACCGCTCTACCGGCTGAGCGGGCCACTGCGACACCATCAACAGCAACAACAGCAGCAGCAGCAGCAGCAGCCACAACAGCATCTACAACATCTTCAGCAACTGGACGATGGGATTGGGAGCATGAGTGGGAGCAGCATTGTCTCGTCGCCCTCGCTGGAGGAGGGCGGCTTCAATCTGCCGCGCGAGACGAGCGTGGCGCTGCGCCTAAAGGATGAGCCAATCGTTGGCGCTGGAGTAACTGCAGCAGCAGCAGCGGCAGCAGCTGCAGGTGTTAGCTCTGGCAGCAAACAGGCTCCGGCGCAGACGACGCTGCCGCCCAGCATTGTGGCCTGTCCACCGCCCGTATTCTGCGCGACGCTGCGCGAGCCGCTCACCCACAAGGCGGCGGTCTACTATCACCAGCAGCTGGCGCTGCAGGAGGATCAGGGCATTGATCTGACCCAATCGCCTGGTCGCGATTCGCCTGGCTCATCGTCGGGCTCGGCCGGTTCGGGGTCGCGGCACAGCACCGCCAGCTTGGACTCGGGTCGTGCCTCATCATATTTAACGGGCGTCTCCTCATCGGGCGCCTCGATACGTGCGCCGCTCTCCTCGCCCCGCTGCAGCTCCGTCAGCTCCTGCTCGATCGGCAGCGTGGATCGGCAGCGCAACGATGAGCTCATCATCGATTGGCTGCTCGAAATGAAGCACGAGGAGTACGCTCAGCTATTCATAGCCGCCGGCTACGATTTGCCAACAATTGCACGGATGACACCCGAGGATCTCACCGCCATCGGCATCAAGAATCCGCATCATCGCGAACGCATCAAGCAGCGCATCGACAAGCTGCAGGTGCTCGACAACCTGCCACACTTTGTGCCGGTAAGTAAACAAACAACGAACCCAACCCAACCCAACCCAACTCAACTCAACCTAGCAACCTAGTATAGTCAGACCGACCGACCGGTTCCGCTTTTCCCTATCTAATCAGCCGCAAAACTCGTGATATTTGCATAAAGCCAACTTAGTCATAAGTCAACAGATAGCAATTTGTCAAATTGGCATTAATTGCCGGCATACTAAAGGTGAAAATAGCTAGAGATGGGCACTACCCGACGATCGTAGCTCATTGAATACAGAACAGCCGGTCTCTAGTTAGTCTCTAGTTCACTTGGATAAACTTGGCTAAAGCTAACAAGTTTCTCCATATCAGATGATCTTAGACTATCAACATAAGCTTCTCTCTCTCTTGTGCTATGATAGTGTTGTGTGGTAATTAGTTACTCGTATCTTTATCTTAAAACTTGTCCACTCATTAGAAGTTTCTCTTTTTTATGTAGGATGATCTCAAGGTGTGATATGTGGATTTAGAATCTTCAGCTGCGAATCGTTGCTTAAACATTGTTTAAGCTTTAGAAAAAAAGCCTCGTTCATAACTGAAGAGTTGTTTAGAAACTTTCTAGAAGATCAAAAGTTCGTTTTCAAAATAAATAAAACAAGGGAGTGCCTGACTAGGATGCCTCTGTCTAATTAATAAAATGAATTGTCCTATAACTTTTGTTCTCTATATCAGATGATCTCTCTTTCCCTCTCTCGCTCTCTCTTTAAGATAATGTTGCACGGTAATTAGTTACTCGTATCTCATATCTTAAAGCTTATTAACCCAATAGAAGTTTCTCTTTTTCTATGTAGGATGATCTCGAGATGTGATATATGGATCTATGGATCTTTATCTATGTTGTTAAGGAATTTCATGAGTTTTCAGTAGATAAAGAATTAATAAAAAATAAATACGAATTCTCTAGTTGGGATTGCCTGACTAAAGACCATCGATTCTTGCATAACGTTTGCTCCAGTTGAACTTTTGTAATAAAAAGCATTATAATGATATCCATATGTGTAGGTGTTTATTCCACGCAGTAGTTTTATACTCTCTAATTGTAATTCCCCAATCAAAAGCAGCAAATCTGAGCAGTAATTAAATCGAAAGATTTTGTTTAATCTGATTTCTAAATAGCCTCACGTATATGTAATTTAATAGCTTCCCACGTCTTAAATATCAATTAATATATAAACATATTCGTCTCCCTTTTGTTTTTGCTCCCTTTGTAAGATCTCTCATCTCTATTAGCCAGGGATTGTCCCAACTAGTTCGCTGTCTGTCGCTCGTTCGCTTGTTTATTTGTATTTGTATTTTTTTTTCGCAGCTTATCTTTTATATATTTCATTAAAAAGGCATTTGCAGTCTGTCGTGCTGCAAAAACTCGTTTCTCACATATTGTGAGCTCTGATGAGCGCCAACCCCGAACCATAAAAAGCGCCGTCGTCAGCAAACTGTTATTCTCTTCTCTACTCATTTTTTTTTTTTATTATTATTTTATTTTTATTTTTATTGTTAATGAAAGAATTTCGTTTAATATGCGCACATTAATTCCCATCAACAATTCATTAAAAAAAACACTCGAGTCTATAAACAGGCAACAGAATGCAAAATCAACGTAAACTCTGTGAGGTTCTCTCAAGCTGAACGTATTGGCGCCTTTCGCAGGTGACATTTCGCAGGTGGCAAGGTGTGCGGGGCTTACGGATCAGCTAATACATTGACTCGAAACTTTTGCAAGGCTAATTGATCGACGGCGCGTTAACATTGAACATTGACAGACCAAAGTAGTCTCTATGCCTCTTAACAATTAATGGAACTGGGCTTTTGAATGCCATGCAATTTTAAGATTAAAGACTGAACTTGAAAGATAACAAGCTGCTACAACTGATGATTAAGTCATTTGAAAAAACTAGTTTTCAGAAGTAATATATCAGAATAATATATAGTCTAATTTATATACGTTATCCCTCACAAAGTAGTCGAGTCTCTGGATAAACATGTAAGACTCTAGCTTAACTTTGCTAATATATAGAGCAAATTGACATTATCTGTTATTACTTATTTATATATACATATATATCATGTGATTCACACACGCGCTTTTCAGAAGTGAAAAAGTTCCGCTACAAATATGCATAACGTCGCCTTATCCACATCATTTTTGATGGGCGTCTACAATATCCGATTAAATACGTGACATAACCGAGTGCATTGCGATTGTCGTTTCGATATGCATTTCACGTGCAACTGAAACAAGCCCTCGACACAGGTTTCTCATAACCAAATGTGGTGCTCAAGCCCTCTTAAAACCCCATCCATGGCATTACAATACAAGTAACTCACGAAATGTCAAATATTAATCGCTTCTGATACGTGTTGACATTTCGTGGCACACTAAAAACAGTAACTAGGAAGAAAGTATATATGGGTATTATCATTAGTCATGATCGCAAAACTAATATATAGACTGGCTTGCAATCTTTTGTGTTATCATGTTATCGATTGTTATCGAAATATGCTTTCATTTATTGTAGTCATAAAAAATATATAGCAGATTATACTGAAAGTACCAAATTAAAACAAAGAGTAGTATTAAGCGGACTTTGCGCTTAAGATAAGAAGAATATGGTTGAATTAGTTATATATGTATATATAATAAATGTTGTATCATATATAGAGTAGTTACTATTCATATAGTATGACGATGTCAAGGAAGGTTTGAGTGATTAAGTTATGACCTCATCTTTAACCTTATATATTTTATATCTTATTATTATTTTATTGTTTTATCCTTTAATTGGCTCGTATATTCTTCTATATATTTTAACTTCTACAACATAATTTTTATATTTTACTATATCTTTTATCTTCCATATCCTATGTTTTGTCTTCACTTCTTTATTCTTCATATTCTCTCTCATATTTATTCAGTCCATTGGATCTCTAATCTGGAAACTTTACGTAAAAATAAAACCTAATTCACTAAGGACACATAATAGAACATTGTTTAAAACAATCACAGACTACTTCTATATATTCTATAGGCTACCTGTGCATACTGAATCAGCTTGTAACGCTCACAATTATGACATTTTACAAACTAAAATATCGTATCGTTTATAATGCGATAGTCATGCATTCAGCATGGATTTCACTTTAAAGTCCGCCTTCAATGGCAGCTTTATGAATATCATAAAAAAACAGACAAAGCCACTGAACCAGCGCCCACCCGCTCAGCTAGCCATAGTCCCCCCCATATATAATACCCTAGTTGTAACTGCATTTGAAGTCTTTCGTCTGATTCATTGATTTCGTCAGCCTCTCAAAGCTGAAAAGTCAAAACGCGCGCGCGCACACATTCCCGCCGCCCACCTGCTTGGGCTGGACTTAATGCGGTCTGTCAGCTGCCCACCTGCCTGCATGCCATGCCAAGAGCTTACAAAATGCATATGTTATTGTTGTTGTTGTTGTTGTTGTTGTTGCAGTTGTTGCCGGTTGCAAGCGCAACTTGAAATATCATTTATCGGCTATCTATTTGTATCTGCAGCTCTGCAACTCGGTCCACATTCCATTTGGTTGGAGCTCTCTTAATTGCTTGTTTCAAATTATAACCTATGGCTGATTGTTTGCCAGTTTTTTTACGGTTTCCATTATCTGCCATTGTATATCGTTAGTTGTTGTTGTTGTTGGGCATTTGTTTAATAACCGATGGCTGACTGTATTTAAGCATGTGCCAATATCTCGACCGATTTGCGACGCTTTTGAAGCTGTGCAATTTTTCAACAAAATGACCTCAGCTTTTAGTTTTGTTTAAACACTTTTTTTGCGCTTCGTTTGGTTTTTCAGTTGAAAAAAAAAATGAAGTAAGCTCGTTGCAGTCGGGCGTTACCGACTGAAGTATACTCAATCATAGTCCAAATGCTGTTAAATCTATTTTCCCAATTGCCACGCCCTCAATTGTTATATTTGAATTATTAAATAAATAAAGATTGTCAACAGTAATTTATTGGTCAATTTTAGAGTTACTAATTACTAAACAATAAACTGTATTTACTAAACATAAAGCTGTATTTTATTCGCGATTTACCACGCCTCCAATGGGTGCGTGGTATATTTAAATTTTAAATGTCAACGCGAGTGAAAATTCAAATTTCAGCTCTCTAGGCCTTCAAAAATCCCTTTGAAAAACTGAGAAATTAATTTTTCAATTTGCCACGCCCCTAGTAGGCGGCTATGGTAAAGTCTTGATACTTTATAATTCAATATATATATTTAAAATTTTAAAATGAACATTACACAAAGCCAATATACTCATTTCACTCCCATGAATGAGTATACAAACGCGCCATAATATTTTACTAGTAGAATTTTTCAGTTGTTATTTGATTTGTTATGTTTGCTCTTTGTATAATGCTGCGTGACTGTTTTCGCAAGTTTCTTGTTTTACTACTTTATTTTATTTCTATTTGCTATTGAGAGTTGTTACTCACAGTCTTTGGGTTCTCTCACAAAGCTCTCCCAAAACTATTGTTATTTATTCAGTTGATCTTGAGTGACAAGCACGCCTTGGGTGTGGCTGCAAACTTCACTTACATCATGCAAAAATCAATATTATGTATATATGTAATGTAAATATCATATATAGAGCTACAAACGAAGGCTTCATTAGCACACATTCTAAAAAAATATAAAAATCTAAATTAAGATATGAGAAAAAACAACCTCATCCGGCACTTTCTTTGGCATTTTTTTTTTTATCTGACGAAAAAGGAAATAAAGCAAAATACCTCAGACTCAGAGGAAAGGCAACAGAAATAGTTATTAAACAGCGTCAACGACATGTCGTTGGCAATCTCTGGGCCCGGCTCATACCTTTCCATAAGGCAAAAACAAAAACCGCAATCAACGCAACGACCTTGAGGTTCAGACCAAGCGTTTGCTGCTGGCGGTTGTTGTTGTTGCCGTTATTAGACACTCCAAATGGTATTTAGTTTTCGGCCTGACGTACTCATATTTAACTATATATACATATACAGCTACATATATTTGTGTGTATTTTTTTTTTAATTTTTTTTTTTTTTTTTTTTGCTGCTGGAAAACGAGTTTCTGACCATTCCGCTTTTGCCTGGCTGCTGTATGCGGGTCTGTTTTTTTTTTTTCGGTGTCATACCATATGCTACCTGCTAATGAGTTTTCAAATTAGAAAACAAAATATATATACACACACACATACATATAACTCTTATATATGTTTGCATATCTTCGGCATGTCGCCTGACTGACGTTAAATAAATATTATTTTTGAAGTTTCTGTGGCATCTGCAGTCGAGATGCTCTCTACAAATATTAAAATTTGATTAACATCTTTCGGTTGCGCAGTCAGCTGTCTCAATGCTTGCTGATTAGAGTTGGAGCTGCACATGATATAGAAAATATATGCAGATCTCTTTAAAGCGGTGCTTGGAGCTAAACAAACTATTTGTTTATAAACTATAGCTATAGACATGCAAACTTTTATTTATTTATTAAGTATTGCCATAGATATGCAAAATATAAACAAACAACTGAATAAAGCTGCATATGTCAACAGTTATTCGATTGGCTTATAGCAAAGTCTGTAGGTAGCAAATCTAGTTAGGGACAAAAACAGTCCAAAGTAA
Source organism: Drosophila arizonae (assembly GCF_054131065.1). Classification (NCBI taxonomy): domain Eukaryota; kingdom Metazoa; phylum Arthropoda; class Insecta; order Diptera; family Drosophilidae; genus Drosophila; species Drosophila arizonae. The sequence goes on along the minus strand of NC_142925.1, from coordinate 17,579,270 downwards.
ATTCTTTATTTATATTTTTCGGTATTTTAAAGTTTTTACTCAAGTTTTTGCCTTGCGTTTACAGATGTTATTCAACTCTTAATATTTTTTCAAGCTAAGCTTATCTCCTACGTAAATTTTCCACAAATAAATTTTATATTATTTATGCATCAATTCTTTAACTAATTTAAAATTGATTTGTATAAATTAACAATTAAAATACAGAATCGACTTTTCACTATATTTATAATTATATTTTTCTGCTTAATATATATATTTATATTATTATATATAATCCAAGACTCCATAAGTTTTCTATCCGCAATCCCAATCTCTTAAATATTGAAATTTTCCACACACATAAATCAACTTTATTTATAAATCTATTATAGTTTTAGTAAACAAAATTAAACTATTTTAAATTAAAAATATATTGTTTTGAAATTTCCATTTTAATATTTAAATAAAGAATTCATTTTCTAAGACATTCTCTTTAATATGCTTAGGTCTCTATAGGTTTTCTATCGCAAATCCTATGGAAATTTTCCACAATAAAAATCTTTGCTATTTATACAACTCTTATTTAACTTCTTTTGAAACTTCAGTTAGTCCAAAAAAATTCTTCCAGCTTAAGCTTAACTTTGGCTTTAATCCAACAAATGATTGAGCCTTTATAGATAGATGTCATAAGCAATCAAGGAATCAATCTTAATAATAATTTTTGAATTTGATTATAATTTAGCACTGTATTAAAACAGAGGCTATACCCTTGAAAAGTCTAGCTGAAATCAGTTTTCCATAGCCGTAAGGAACGGAACAAACAGCATTACAACAACAATAGCAGCAACAACAACAATTCCATTCGCTTAATTAAATAGAAATCAACGCCAATTTAGACAACAGGCAAAAGAGCAAAAGCTGCAAAAGTTATTAACACGTCAGATGAAAAAACAAGTATGAATATGAGTATGGTAAAAGCTGTAAGCACGACTAACAGATGCCCTAGAACTAGGCAATTGAATTGCAAAATTGAATGGGTAGATGTGGCATTGATGATGAGTATCGCTCTATATAAGACCTGTTGAAGCCTTCGTTGTATATAGATCGATAGTATAATATACTAAAGAGACATACTCTCTATATTATGCAGCTCCAACAGGCTCTACATATGCTGCCTGTTTACAGGGTATACGAAATTGCTGATGCTGATGATTTTTGACTGCCTCTCGCTGCGTGTGTCTATGCCTCTGTGTCTGTGTCTGTGTGTGCATGCCTGTCGCTGTCTCTATCTCAGTGTGTCTGCCTCTGCCTCTGCCTCTGCCTATGGCAGCTTTGGCTACCGTTTAATGGCAAACAGCGACGAGTTTTGTCTCTTTACCCGTTCCTTTATGTTTGTGCTTTGACGCGATTTATGTCATATCTTATCAATTACAACTGATTAGAGCCGCGACGAGCTCATCAGAAAGCGGTGTACAAAACGTACCACAGGGCCCCGTGCCCCGCCCCCCACCCCCTTAGCCCGCAGCACTGTGGCAGTAGTATCAGCGCTTTGGCCTGGAATTGGTTCATGGACAAATTTGTAGCTTGGCTGGCTGCCCGCACTTGAGGGGCTTTCTCGCTGTGTTAATCAAGCGCGATTAGCCGTCAATATGGACAGACAGTGATGAAAATAAATAAACATAAAAAACAAAAACAAAAAAAAAACAACACATAAATAAAGATGATTCTTATGCTCTTCCATGAACAGGGTTCAATTGAGGAATGGCTGCAGCTGTTGCGCCTGGAGGAGTACATACAGCCGCTGCTCGAGCAGAACTACAAGACAGTGCGCGATGTCACCCAAGTGACCTGGGAGGATCTCGAGGACATTGGCATTGTCAAGCTGGGCCATCAGAAGAAAATATTGCTGGCCATCAAGCGGGTCAAGGACATTATCAGCGGCAAGTGGAATCCCGGCGGCGCCAATGCCTATCAGCAACAGGTAAATTCATTATTTTAGACTTAGAAATGCCATTAAATAGCTGCGAGAGTAGTTGGGCCAGACTGACGAAGATGACGTCAATTAATTAGATTTTGGTCATTATATCACGTTTATTGCGTCAGCTTAAATATTTGTTTAATATTTTTTAAATGTATGCTTAAGTTTTTTTTTATTATTTTTTGAAGTATTTTTTTAATATTGCAAATTTGGTTTTATTTTATATTTAGATTTTTTAAATTTATTTAACATAATAAATATTTTATTAATCAATATGTCTTTAAAAAATAAAATAAGTTATTTAAAAAGCATTTTACATATAAATATAAATATAAACATTCATTTTAGATTAATTTTATACATTAAAAAAATATATTTATTTGTTGTTTAATGTATCTTATTTATTTAATAATTTCGTTTCAATATTTGTATTATTTAATTTATAAATTTGCAAATATATATTGATATCAATATTTTTTACATATTTTTTCTACATTCTTCTGTCAAGCTTATTTATAATTAAATTTTTGTAATTCTTTTTTCTAATAATTATATTTTGTATAAAATTTGTTATGTAAATTTTATGTTTTGTGTATTTTTAAACATTTTTGTTTTGTTTTATATTAATATATTTTAGTCTATATAGCTCTTATGTCTATATTTATTTGTATAATAAATTAGTTTTAATTAAAAAAATCCATTATAATATTGCTTTGCTAATTTATTATTTTAAATAGTTATTATTATTATTATTACTATTATTATTATTGTTATTTTTATATTTTTTAATTTTTTCTATTTAAATTAACTTTACTGTTTGCGTATTTCTTTTTGTAAAATTGATTTTTATCGTTTTGCTTTCATAATTTTCTAATTTGATTTAATTTCCTTTTCGTTTCATAATAATTTGATTAATGGACGCGCTTAATTAGGAATACCAGCGCAAGCCCTGGCAATTCAACGTGCCCATACCCAGTACGCCATCCTATGTGCCAACGACGCGCGTCTCCTGGGACGACACAAAGATCTATGCGACGAGCGCGAACAGCGCGAATGCCTTGGCCAATGGGCTGAATGGCTGCCACAGAAGTGGCCTGGGCACTGTGGGTGGGGGCGATGCCTACTACTGCACGGGCAGCAATCACGAGTGCTGCAACGGCAACGATGTGGTGCTCATTAAGGTGGGTGGTTGGGTAGGGTTGGGTTGGGTCGGATACTTGGCAAATGTCAGTTGTAGGCGCAATCGTAGGCGTAGTCGTCCTTGAACTTTAAGTGCCGCATGTCAGTGACTAAATTCTCTCTCTCTCTCTCTGTCCCTCTCGCTGTCCATTGCAGGTGCGTCAGCCACGTGGCAAGAGCCTGGAATCGCTCGAGGATATCCACGACAACAGCACGCGCAGCCATTTGACCTTTAGCCACTATACGACCACGGACTATGGACATTTCGGGCCGCCCACGACAGCGGCAGCAGCAGCAGCCATGGCAGCTGCCGCCTCACTGCAACAGCAGCAGCAGCAGCATCATCAGCTGCTGCAACAGCAGCAGCAGCAGGCGGCTGCAGCACGTCTGCTGGGCAGCAATGCGGCAGCCATGGCCTGGCGACGTTCCTACGACGATGGCGACATAACACCCACCAACGATGCCACGCGCGAGCTGCTCTACGAGGAGGGCGGCGGCACGCTGCCACGGCAGCAGCGCGGCATACTGCAACGCGCCGTGCTGAATACGATGCCGCCACTGGAGCATCATCACTACATGAATGCGGCGGCGGCGGCCGAGTATGTGACAGCCGGTGGTGCTGATGGTGCAACAGTGAGTAGACGACACATAGAGTGGACAGAAAGAACTCTGGTGGCACTCAAATGCTAACGCTTCCTCTTCTCCTTCTCTTGCAGTCCTATTTGAGCGGCAGCCCCTTGACGGGCAAGAAGATTGCGCCGGAGCCGCCGCGGCGTCACTGCAGCATACGCAATTCCCGGCAGTTGAGCACGGATGGCTCGCAGCAGGCGCCAGTTGCCGGAGTGAACCAACAGCAGCAGCAGCAGCAACAGCAACAGCAGCAGCAACAACAGCAGCAGCAACAGCACATGTTCTATGGCCACACGGCACAGCACTGGCAGCAGCAGCAGCAGGCGGCCGGCCTGAATGCCCAGCAGCAGCCGATCTATGCCAACTATGCGACCATACAGCAGACAACGGCCGAGATACACTGCGAGAAGTATCATGACAATAAATCGAATTCCAGCATCGATTCGATTGATACGATACCGTTTGCCAATGAGAACACCGGCACCATCAAGCAGCGTCTGCTCAATCGCCAGGAGCTGCCGGGCATCGGCGGTGCAGCGGGATCGAGTGCTGGACATCATGCGGCCGGCACGCATCTGCATTCCTCCAGCTCCAGTTCCAGTTCGTCGTCGACGAACACCATTGCCAATATAGCGCACTCGTTCCACTCGCTGAAATCTTCCAGTTCGCTGCACGATGCCACAATGGCGCGCAGCGACAGCATGAATAGCACCGCAAGCGCTGGCAGCAGCGCGCTGCACTTGCGCTCACCCACCCTAGATATGGCCAGTGGTGCTGGCAGTGGCATCATTGAGTCTGCCTCATCACCAGAGCCAACGGCAGCTGTGCCAGCAGGAGTCACTTCTGCTGCTGCTGCTGCTGCACCGACCACTGTCAATGCGGTGCCGCCAAAGGTGTCGGTCAATGTGCTCAACGACATTGGCAACATGTTGGCCAATTTAACAGATGAGCTCGACGCCATGCTCGAGGAGGAGAAGCGAGTGGGTCTCAACATAGACAGTGAGTAAGGGCAGAGGCGCGCTCCGCCATCGCAGCAGCAACAACAAACAATCCGAACACAGAAAGTTTCCTTAAGATGAACACCCGCAACTCGTGTCCCGAGCAACATTCACGTAGTGTAGCTGAATTGTTTGTAAACGTAAACATAAACGTGTAATGTGTTTTTTTTAGTTTGCTGTCCCGCGTCGATTTACAGTTATGTTTTTATATCATTTGTCTAGTTCTTATTGATGTCTTAGTTATAATTGAATTGCCTAAGTCGAAAGGCTCTGCATAGGTGCATCAAATGTAGTTATATCAATAATTGGTCTACTTATGTTATGGCAGTCTTAGAGCTGAACTAAATTTAGTTAATTATCTGTTAAACTTTAAACAAATGGCAGCACAAGTGTTGCTCTCACGTGTACAAAGCAATAGATCGATATATGTATTTAATTTTCATATAAATAAACAAAAAAAAAAAAAAAAGAAATCCAGCTAAATATCAGACATTCCAAACTTGAAAACTTGAAAATATAAATAAATAAATATGAATAATTGTATATTTGTTTTGGCTGCTAAGCCACAAGCTGTAGCATAAATAGACCAATTAGTTACTGTCTAAGTTAAATAGTTTTTACATATTAATGACGAGGCCAGTTATTTTTTTAAAGTTAATTATGATTGATTTACACAATATTTAGCTGTGTATTAAATGAAACTCGAAAAACTACAACAGAAAAGCTTTTGAAACACGTATACTTTTGTACTTTCCCTATGAATGTTAACAAAAAACAAAAGAAAACGCAAAATTAAAAAAAAAAAAAATCGAGAAATATTAAAAAAAATAGCAAACAATAAGGAATATCTGAAGATAATGAAAAGTAAGCGCAAATTGCATATATGCAACACTTGCATAGTTAATATATATAGCATAAAATATATATATATATAAATATATGTATACATTTAATAAATATTTAAAAAAAATCATTTATATGGCAAGTATTTAGAGGTTTGATACCAAACAGAAAAAGAAAACGAAAACGAAAGAATAACAAAATGAAAATGAAACTGCAAAGCACACACAAGAAACAAACAAAACACAAAGTAATTAAAAAGTAACAACTATTTAGCAAACTTTTCTACTTAAACAAATGTTTAGTTGATACAAAATGGATTTTGTTACAACAACTAGAAATCAAATCAAACAAATATTTCAATCATTTCCAGCTGAACTCTTGAGTTTTATATATATTTTAAATATGTATACAGAACAATACAGAAATCTATATGAATGAATGTATAATTAAGTGTTATTCCATATAAACTATATATTAAATTCATTATATTAAATATAAACAAAAAGAACATTATAAATAAATATATATATATTTAAAGATATATATTAGCGTTATATTAAGCAAGCGAAATACGGGCATCAATGCTAAATAACGTATAGAAATTCCGTGGTATACACTTCTAATGCCTTTCTTTATCATTTACTTAAATAAACAATTTTTTAGAGAAGAATTGAATTGTTTTTATTTTGATTTCGATTTGAACTTTTTCAGTTGTAAAACGAGTTGTATTGTTTGCGCCTAAGTTAATTTGTTTTGGTGCGCATATCATTATTAGTAATTGAAATTGAAAATTATATAAAAGAAATATACATAAACGTATACATAAATGCATATACATACATATATATTATCAAATGCAAAGGAAATCACACAACATGTAAAGCACATAATGGACAAAAACAAAACGAAAACAATTAAAGAAAATAAAATTTCATAGTAAAAACGTATGAAATTATTTTATTGAAGAGTTTGAAGACAAATTCGAAGCTGGCTAAGTTTAAATATTGCGCCAACTTTTATCTCGTTTGGTATTTTTTATAAGCTAACATGAAATGTTTCCACTGGCTTCTCTTTTAACATTTTCACTCCTCACATAACAGTATTACTACTAAGTCCCAAATATATGGTGCATATGCATTTTATGAAATTTGAATATTTGGTTTAGTTTGCTTTTAATGCGAAAGCCTATATATATAAATATATTAAATCACAAAATTACACATTACAGTGAATTATTCAGACTGTTAACATTGCTTTTTATCGATAGCTATCGATACATGTAAGCATTTATGTGCTATATCTATTGCTACTTCTTGCGGTCACACTGAGTCTGCTTTTCACTTACACCGCGTTCGGTCGCTCCGATAATTTTAAGATAGTCATAGAATTTATATCAACAAAAATAACAAAAACCAATAATAATAGAAGTGAGTGAGTGTGTGTGCGTGCGTGTATACAATTAATAGTATTTGTGTTTATATATATAATTGTAATTGTTGTTTAATTTCTTCGCGTCTACACTCTGTACTTCTCTTACCCTCACGCTTTCTTGCATCACACAAACAACGCAGTACAACAAATACTATTATTATTATTTTTTTTTTATTTTGCTTAAATTAGTAAATTCCCAATGTGAAAAATATTTACATATTTTCGGCAACTCACACATAAACACAAAACACACATGCTAAAGCTCATGTGATTAACTAAATTTTATCACGGGCAGAGCCAAAATAAATAGTAAATACGCTGGCCAATAAATGCAAGTGAAAATGCAAATGTATACTAATTGAAAAAGGCGCAAACAGAGCAAGCAACCGCAACAACAACCACAGGAGCAGCTGGCGACAAAAGTGAAAAGCGATTTCAATTGAGAAACTTGGATTTGGCAGGCAACAAATTTGCTCAGAGTGCAAAATGTCAAACACTGAAGACAGCGAGCTGGACCCGCAAATTCAGGTGAGCCCAGGGCAGAAATTGCACGTGTGTGCGAGTTTGGTGCCAGGCACCGCGACCAGCGCGCATAACAACAAAAGAGAAGGAGAAAGAAACATAAAAATAAAAGAAAAACAACAATGCTCAGCTGTTGTTGCCTTGACAAGTTTTACTGTTGTTTTTGTTTTACTCTTGGCTTTGTTTGTAAGTTGTTATTGTGGCGCTCTCTTTGTTTACTGACGTAGTCTCTCATTCTGCACCTTTCTCCCTTCTACCCCTTACTAAGTGCTCACTATTAATTAGTTTGACAGTTGCTTAAGCCTTCTACAGGAAGGCGGCATTAGTTATTCATTGCACTTTTTGTTGCAAATTTACATTAACATTTATTTTTTGGTTTATTGCATGCGCATTTTTTACGCTCGACTGCATTTTGTCGACTCAAGCAAAAATCATCAATTTTCCTAACGTTTTGCCTGACAATTAAACAAATTGTTCGCTTCCTTTAATGAAACTGTTAAATATTCATGGGAAATGGCTGCCAAGAGCACACTTGACAAAACAACAGTACACTTCCAGACATCTTCTCTCGGTTCCTTTTTAGCGTCCTTTCAATGTCCTTACTTGTCAAGTGCGTTTTCTGCCTTGCTGCCTCTGTCTCTTCCAAGTAATTGCATTTTACACTCCGTGCGTAATTCCGAACTCACATTCGTACATATTCAATTGTGGATGCTTGTGTATGTATATACTGTACTTCATAAATATACGCTTTGTATGTATATATGTATGTGGGTGACCATTCGATATGTTTGACCAAATACAAACTCAATTACTGCAGTGTGTGTGTGGCTTAGGTGTGGCTTATGCAGTGCAAGCGAGAACGCAACAGTCACATAGATATTCGGGGAATGGCAGCGGCGGCATGCATAGAAATTAAACGCTTTGGGAAATGCCAAAACGCCGACGCAAGCAGATGAAAACAAAAATGTGCAAATTATATGCCCAAAGCAAAATCAAAGTATTTCTTTCCTTTGTATTTATTTGTTTTCAAGTTGCCAGAGACTTGTGCGCAGTTTGAATAAATTAAGCTGAGCTCATGTTATTTGCTGTATTTTGTTGCTTCCTTTATGATATTCTTTGTTATGATGCCAAGATTGAGAATTTGTAATTATATATGTATTTATACATACATATGTATATGGAATCATATTATAAGAAAAGTATATATTCATGCTCAACTTATTCGGTGCAGTACATTTCCATGAATAAAAATTTCTCATCAGTGCCATTAATTTCTCATTCGGCCGCCATTTGTCTATTATTATACACACACATACATACAAAATAAATATCCCACGCTGCGTAAAAACGTTTACATTGATGTAGAGCTAAATCACATGCCTTTAATTTGATTGGAACGTTCGTCATGTCTGTGTACTTGTTATTGTGTGTGTGTGAAAGAGAATTCACTCATTTGTATTATGTACAAAATTTAAGATTCTTCTAAACAAAAAACCTGTTTTTATGCACATAGCGAAAATTGCCGAATACGTCTTTAGGCACCTTCAATACTAAATATTCGTACATACACATACATACACACACACACACACAGCCAAATGATCATAAATATTTATTTTTGTCTTTGAGGTGCTTTTCTATGCTTTATGCACCACTTCCTCTTATTTTTTGCTACCGGCTTGTTAGGTGCTTCTACGTTTATCAATGAAATTTTCAGCGCGTGCAATTTAGTGGCTCGTTGTCTTATCAAAGATGTCGCCCACACGTCAATAGCGTGAGAAAGAGAGAGGCCGACATGTGCAAAGAGAGAATGAGCAAACAAGTGTATAAATAGAGCGCAAGACACTTGATGACGTCTTACCTACCTGAGGCAGGCGTAAAATGAAGAAAGCAAATAGACTAACAATGAAAAAAGAAAAAAAAAAAAAATAATAATAATAGAATAAAAAGCTTCTTCTTTATCTTCGATTTGGACAGCTGTTTAGGTGTTTATATTTGCGATCCACTGAAGTTGTGTCTCAAGTCTGCCTCCCACTCGTGTCAGGTGCCAACACGGGCAATGTGTAGTTATTTGTGTGGGGAATTTTTCATATAGTTTATTTTTCATGGAATTATCAAGCTTTCTTCGTCGTGAGCTATGAATTTAGTTAACACTTATCACTGATGGGCTAATACTACTAATATCTATATATAAGCGATAAAATATGATATCACGTTTTTTAAAATAGCAAAATATGATTATTTCCCTATTTATTTATATAGAAAATAACGTCATAGTAGAATGACTTCAAATAAGTCATTCACATATATATATATTACCTGCAATGAAATTATGGAATCGATTATCAACGGTTTTGTATTGAATATTTTAATTTTAAATTTCAATACTTGCCGACAGTAAAATTTTTGCCTTGTTCCAGTTGATAATTTGATTACGATAGGAAATTTAATCCATGTCTAGCTGAATGTTTGCCTATGACTAATAAAGACACGATACCTGTATGCCTTTTTTTGTCAGCAAGGTGAGACATGGCGCGATATAGAGAACACGAAAACCTCTAGTGATTCACGTAATGCTCGCCTGACAAAGCCATTAATGTGCATACTTATATACATATAGTATTCTAATGATTCAAAAGGAGAGTGCTGTAAAAGTAATTAACGGAAAACTGCTTAATTCACACGTATATTCAATACCTGGAAGCACGAATGAATTAACAATATATGTAGATAAGTTAATTGGCGTAAAATAAACAATAACATCTATTGTGTGCAGCTTAAACATTTTTATTATTAAAAAAAAAAAATTAATTTATTATAATAAATAAAAAAAAAAAATCCCTTGGCAGCGGTGGGATTCGAACCCACGCCTCCGAGGAGACTGGTGCCTTAAACCAGCGCCTTAGACCGCTCGGCCACGCTACCATATGGCTGGCCGCGTTCAAATACATTTCTCATGCTATATCGCGTTGTCGCTGTGGGCTTAATTATATTTATCAGGCCTACAAAAATATTTCCAATCTTATTGTTGGCTTTATTTATTTTTAAATCAGAGGCAACAGTAAGTGATAAAAAAAAAAAAGATTTGAATTGCTTGCCACTTGTGCGACAATGGGCGAAGCTCCCACGCAGCGTTGTCAGTATTTTTATCGCTGTCACACCATCAGCGTGCGAGCAGACAGTGCGGCAATTGAAACTTGAATAAATGCTTTTTGTCTCGCTTGCACTGGAGTGCAGTAATTTATGAATTTCATAAGCTAAGATGATCTAACGGACGTTGTGAGGCATATGAGAAATGGGCTTAGTTACAGCATTTATGTATAATCATTCGCTCTGCCATTTTATAATTTATTATTATATGTACATAATTTTAAAGTATTTTCAAAGGAAATATATAATTTTGCGATTGTATTTTCAATGTTGCTCAAATATATGACTTTCGCCTTGTTGTTTGTCATGTTTGTCTGTCTGTTTCTATTGTTTGTCTGTCATGCTCATGTATTTTGATAGCATCACAGTGGCGCCTTCATCTCTATCATTCGCCTCTTCTCCAATGATGCACAACAGCAATCTATGGCAAAAGTCGCCAACATTTCGCTCGCGGTTACCGCACACAATTTACATTCGCTATTAGTTGTGGGGCTTTTGCCTTAATTAATTCGTGCCGCAAGCGAAATGCACAGCAGTTTTGTTATGTTGTTTATGGTTTATATAAATAGAAACTGAAATCTTAATTGTTGGGCTTTATCTGACATGTTCATATAGCATGGCGAACATGTTTCCCAATGGAAAAAAAAAAAAACAATCAGAAACAATCTTATCAATCTAACAAAGTTATTACTTGTTTCCGTAACTATTCGAAAGTTCAATTGCTTGAACTTTAAAAAGGGGGGAAGAATGAGATGCAGTTTCCTAATTGCAATTTGCAATTTGTTTATCTTGAATCGATAAGGTAAAATGTTATCTTTGAAATGTGGGCAATAGATAGAATACAAAATATATAGTATTCATAGTCTTTATCTGCTTAACAAACAATCAATGCCAATCAACCCATGAAATCTGAAGTATTACTTACGATTCCATCTCTGTTTATTTGATTTGATTAGATGTTGCAAAAATGTAATCTTCAATAAAATTAAATCAAACTTGCCATACTTTAAAGTAAAAATATGAATCAGACTTATAGCTAAAATTCAGTATATTATAATTGGACTTTACTGTAGCAGTCAAAGCTTGTTGTTATATTAGCAGAGTGAAAATACGCCCTCATTTGTCAAATATGAAATTAAAGCAAATTCCACATTTTTAGACATTAATCTCCATAATTTATCTTCGCTTTGATTGCCTCTCATATCTTATTCAAGTACATAAAGAATTTTCTTTTCAAGACCACATATTGAGCAATCCAAAAAGAAACTTTTGGTTGGACAGCATTCCAGAGATTTTAAGAATCATAAGCAAACAAACAGTTTATTCTGCTGTCGTTCAACTTAGCTGGCTTTCTACTCAGAAAAAAGCCAAACTCAAATTCTGTGAAAAAGCCATTAATGTAAATATGTATATAAGTATGTTTGTTGCTATAGCAACATTTTATCCAATCTCTTTTGTTTAACTATTGAACGCAAAGCTCATAATTTATAGACGTCTGACATCTCAGGCTGCCCACTTCAGACTCATTTGTATACCCTAGAATTGTTTGGCAAAGGGGGAAGATCAGGATGTGGGAGTGTAGCTAGGCGACGATGGAGAAAGCTTCTATGTATGTAGTAAATATTTTGTGTATGTAGAGAATAAGTAACTGATTGGAATATCTATATCTATATTTATATTTATATATTGTATATATTGTGTAATATAAATATTTCTTATCTATGCACTTTTAAGTTCCTGTTTAGTATCATTATAAAACATTATTATGCCCTAACTATCATAGATCGTCAGGGCATATGCTAGTCGTGTACTGCCTACACTTTTACTTGTTAATTATCAGATTTTGGCCATTGGCTTCATGCTGTTGACATAACAATTTTTTGCTCTTTGTTGTTTTGGGTTCAAGTTTTAGGCTAATTAAAATTGTTGCGGTCAATTGCGTTGAACGCTGAGTTGCGGCAGCGCCCGAAGACATTTTTTTTTTTCTCTCTTTCTTTTTTATATAACAGCACTTTCTCAGCACAGTCTCAGGCAGCAGCAGCGACAGCAAAGCCCAGGCAAAATGGCAACACTTGCACTAGTTTAGTTTTAGCTCTGTCAGCCCACTAGGGTGGAGCTGCGACTTTCTATCTCTCTCAAATTGACTGCGCAAAGTACATACGTATATAATTGATATATATACATGTCAGCATGTCCATATATTTGTCTATATATCATGTATATATTTAGCATTTGCTGTTAATGACGCAAAAGCGCTCTATAGAGTTGAATGTCCTTTTACACGTGCCCAACTCCTGCTCCTGCTTCTGGTTCTGCCGCTAAAACCGAATCGATGACTACGGCTTCCATTACGGCTCGCCTTTCCTTAGCCACTCGCCAATGTTTACGCAGCAATGAGGGTGGGGGTGGTGCTGGTCAGGAAGTCTGCGCCGCAGTGGTACGAGGCCACCACAACTAGGTCAGGTCATGCCAGGTCGGGTCGCGTCGGTTGGGGTCGGCTTAGTGCGGCGTAAGGAGTAGGCAGTGTCGCATTGGGCTAGGCAAGTTGTTCGCAAACAGCAGGCAGGCATCACGCCACAAATCGGCAGCAGCTGACTCCGTGAGCGTGTACGCCCGGCCTGAATCGAGTTGCTGGCGTCATTCGCTCTGCCTTGGCCAGCAGAGCGGGCAAATTAATAAGCTAATGATATGCCCAGTACTAAACAAAGACTGGGCATTATTATATATTTTATATATTATATTTGTTGTTACACCATTCAAATTAGAGCATTATCCAATTTGATCAGCTTGTCGGGGCTGAGTCAGCACAAATAGAGGTCTCTAGGGCAGATGCAATAAGTTGATCTACTCAAACTATGTACAGTTGTTTTTATGGTAAAAGTACTATATATATGTATTTAACACAAATACAGTAATGACTAGTGCTGCAAAATAATCGATATTCCGTAATATCGATATTCACGATATTTTCAGAGAAAAAGATCGATAAAAACGATATATCGAACACTTCTTTTAAATGTTAATTTTCTTGCTTAGAATCTATTATAATATTTATATTAATTATGACTTCTTAATGGATAAAATGGCAACCATTTCAAGATTAAAATAAAAGCAACAGCATCAAACAAAAACAAATTTATTCAACCGAACAAAGTCGTATAACAAATTATTTTTCATTAACTTAAACCTAAAACAGCAATTCATTAAAGCTTAAATTCACTATGCTCCTTAAAATTATATTATAATAATAACAAAAACAATTGCCTCCATGGCAGTTTGAAAAAAAAAAGAAATTAAAACAAAACCCATTGGTTTTTATTTTAAAAAATTAGTTTGTTTACTGTTTCCGGTTTTAATGACGCCCTTCTGGAATTAGCAATCATTCCAGCTTTGCTAAACATCCTCTCGCTCTCAGAGAACGTTGCCTCATATTTTTTATTTACGAAGTGCAAAATGCTACCGGACTTGGGTGCCAATTCACTCTCTTGCAGCGATGGATGCATGCGTGTTAAGTGATTTTTAAGGCTTGTGGTATTTCCACTTGTTTTGCAGACCTTAAAGCAATTTCTGCACACCGCACAACCATCCTTTCCTTTTTCAAAATATTTCCACACTTCGGATTTTTTTGGGGCTCCCACGGTCTTATTTTCTTCATCGGAGTCAACCCTCGCCGCGCCTAAAACACACAAGCTATGATTCCCAGCTTTTCCAATAGTATATATCAATTGTACTTACGTTTTCTTCCCAAAAACTGATCCATTTTTTTCTTTCTATTGCAATTAAATTAAATCAATCAATTTGTATACAATTTAGCAAAATTAAATAAATGCGCTTCTTACACAGTTAAAACCAACGCCAAGAATAACCATTTTTTCGATATATCGATACTAAGAAAGCCATATCGATCTTTTGCCAAAATTCGAAAATATCGATTATAACGATTCCGATCCGATATTTTTGCAGCACTAGTAATGACTGTCTGAAACATCTTACTTTTAATATGCAATAAATTCATATAAGAAATTTCTAGACAAAATTCTTGATATTGTCTAGGTAAATTTGTGATATAATTAATTAAATAAAAATCATTTCAATAAAAATAATTAATAACACTTAATTTTTGACAATTTTTAAAGTATTTCTTACATGCATTAAAATACATTTATACCCATTTCAAATGCATAAACTTTATAAATAATTTTTTAAAATCATATATGAATAATTTTGGTATAAAGTTAAATTTTTCTTTTCAATTCATAAAATTTGTAAGATATATTCATACAAGATATGTTCTGGTGTAAAAACAAGTAAAAATGAGTATAATAAAATAAAATCGAATTTATGGTTGATGTTATGGGGGCTCCTGTTTGTCTACCAAACATTTCACTCCTTGAGCAGGCAACACGTCATCTTGACTGGCCTTTAAAATTTACTTTTACTTACTTTTATATATATTTGTGTATGTGCCAGGTTGCGGTAACCTTTTGCATTTGATATATATAGTCTATGACTTAGATTTAAGTTTCGACTACATTTCACTCAGCCGACTTTTGACGAATACAAAGAGTAATGCCAGCAAATCGCGTGTTATTTGATCGTTAAGCTACAGGGCTCTTAGCCCTGCTTCATGTGATTTTGACCCCGTTAGCAGTAGAGGCTTTAACAATTTAGCATTTGACGTGTGCAATGATTAATCAATAATTTGTTGCTAAGAGTAGAAATAAAACTTCTGTTGAAATTTTGTTGTGTATAAAAGGAGTGTTATGTAAATATAAAGAGAGCATACAAAATAATATTGTGATTTTGTCATTCTTGAATTGCTTTTCGTTATAAAATAATTCTGTAATCAACAAAAGAAAAACAATAAGTACATAACGTTCCTTTATATATAAATTTATATATATTGTGCAACGATTTATATAATTGCAATGTTGATTCGTAATTGCGCGAAACTCAGTAAATTTTCTCTCTCTCTCTCTCTCTCTCTCTCTTTCTCTCTCTCTCTCGCTGTCTTCTCTCTCCGTTGTTCTCATTTGTGTAGCAAAAAAACAAGAATACGTTAAAAAAATGCAAAATTTATAAGTAAAATTCCGAGACGTCATTCCATAAATTTACCTACAATAAATATTTGTATTGTTTGCTTCTTCTGCTGATAGTCAAATATTTTTGCTTATTCATGTCCATAAGCAAGTACAGCTGCTGCCAATGGTTGGTAAATAATTTATCAACTGGCTGGTTGGGGGTTTTTACAATTCAATTGCATTGTCATATATAGTTTTTATAATGTTCCAGAGTCGCATTGACTCTTTATCCATTCGTATTTATATTTATTTTAAAGGTCTTTGCCTTTTGAGGAACCGCTGCACACGGCAGCCGCTAGGGGGCGCTATGGTGCTAATGCGCATTTTAATTGTTGCTAACTAGCATTGCAATTTAGCTTTGTGTTTTAGGCTTCGTTGCATGTTGCACATGGAAATTGTTAGGAAATTGTTGTAGACCTGCAAAAGAAATGCGCTGAAAAAGTTTTAATTAACAAGCACGGCGAATGCCAGACGAAAGCCCGTGCAAAAGCTGTACACCGCTTCCTCTGTGGAATCGCCAGATGCCAGTGAATTCCAGGAAAGTTCAACTGTTGAAATTGTTGTGGGGCATGAGAAAACTGGTTTTCAGGTGATGCCAGCCAAAAGGTAAGCTGGAACCGGTCCAAGCAGCTAGCGCGTCTGTGTTGGCCTTTAAATCAATCAGATTCCCGACTTGCCCTGCGCTGCGTTGCTCGTTCCACATACACACTCAAATACACCTACATATGCATATAATATGTATGCATCTTAACATGCCCCTTTTCGTATATCCGGTATGTGAAGAAATGCCCAACGGCGACGATAATCATCAAACTGGGACAAGCTTAATAAAAGCTGCAACATAAACATACATATACTACGAGACTATTGGATACACACACGCGGTCAAAATTCAGTTCAAAAATATCATAATTAAAACCAGTTTATTTCGTTGCCGTTGTTGTTGTTATTGTTGTTGCGACCGCAACAAAACCAAAACAAAAATTGTAACCGCATGCAGTTCAGCCATCCATGACAATGGAGCTGCTGGTGCACGCCCGCCGGCCACACAATACATTTGGGAATTTTTAAATAAATTACCAACCAGCAGTAGTTTCTCGATACCACAGCAAGCAAGCCAGCAAGAGAGCAACAACAGTAATAAAATACTTTAACTATACAACAAAGCATGCCCAATTGAGCATATTTCCCATCTCGTTTATGCGATTTTATTTTTCGCCACCTCTGCATACACACATTCGTCTTAGGTGTATGGTATTGGCGCAGCTGACAGGCTGATACTTAATAATAATTCATTTACATATTATTTGCCTTTTGAATAATAATGACACTCAAAGCACATAAATGGCATGGGAAATATTCAATATCGATATTTACATTCAATTAAGCTACGGTATTTACGTTAACATAATTCTGTTCTGTTAAGTAAAATTTATGTTGTTAACAGCATGCTGTTAATTCTTATTTGAAGTAATCCAATTTCTGCTGCCTATGGCAATGTTACTTTGGTGGTGTGCGTTAAGTTGCGGCTCGCGCGTTCTCAGTTTGAGGTCGTGGGTTCGAGTCTGATGCTTGTCGGACAAAGACAGACAAACTTTAGGATTTTTATTTATAAATTTATGTTAAGAGTATTTATGATAATGCCCCTAGGTTTGCTTTGGAAATTCGCTGCTCAAAAAGCAATTTCTTGTTTACATGGGGGGCAATAGCAACACGTTTTGTTCACTCCACGGAGGGTACGCGTTTACTTCATTGTTTAGCGGAGCTCTTCACTAAACCTATAAACGACATTACTATTTTTGTAAATTTATTTTATATATTTAGTTATCGTAATTTATGTGTATTAATTATGTTTATTCATTTTATTTATAGTTGAATTCAAAGTTTTGATAATAATAAGCTCTTTCTCGAATTCTTGTTCAGTTTAATACAATTGAAATTTAGCAATTTGTTTTTATTTTTTAAAGTTTGACTTTTTTGTATATACACATTGCTTATAAACTACACTTAATAAGAGTTCTTGTTTACAAATAAATTTTAGGATGAAAATGCATTGTCAACGAAATACAACAAACTAGCAGAGTAACATTGAAATGTGACTATTGTTCGGCAGCACCATTAGTATTGCGCTTTTGTGTTCGTGGGGGACTCTCGGGCTTCTATATAGGCTAAGTAACATAAGTTCTCCTCGGTTTAAACGAACTCGTAGCCAATGCCAAACTGGAAACCATTCTGGGCTTTGTCAGAGGCCTGCTTTTGCAACGGGACACAGTAGTTCAGTTCGATGCGAGCGCGCTCCGCCAGCTTGACTGCTAGACCAATGCCATAGGCGCTGCGCATGTTGTCTGAAAAAAAGAAAAAATTGAAATCAATTAAAAATATTCCATATCAGATAAGTTGTCTGCTTACCCAGTGAGAAGGAATTACTATTGCCCATATTGTAAAAGAAATGCATGCGAAAATGACTAGCCAGGCCCTTGAAGACGCCTGCAAACGGCAGCGGCGTCCACAGATGGGCGCCCGTGCACCAGAAGGTCTGCGCCCCGATGGGCGTGCCATCGATAACGGGTCCAGCGCAACCGTACTTGAAGCCACGCAATGTCAGTGGTCCGCCACAATAGAATAGATTGCTAATGGGCAGCACTGTCGTCTTTTTCGTCTCTTTGACGACGCCGACCCGTGCACAGAACTGGGCCACCAAGCCCGCAAATAACGGAACATTCACCTCCCCGTGCGCCGTACTGCTCGTGTATGCAACGTTGCCACCCAGGCCGCAATACTCGTTCACTGACTTCAGCAGAAGGCCACGCGTGGGGAAGACGCTGGCATCCCGATTGTCAAAGATTAGTGAATAGCGCACCAGCGATGCCAATTTGGGTCCACAATGATCGCGTATTCCGAACGGCACCGATTTGTTCAACAAGCTCAGGTCCCTGATCGAGTTCTCATACTGCAGCGAGTGTGTGAGCTGATGGTTAAATAGAGAAACATTCAATTAGTATATGAGAAGAAAGGAAGGCGCCTCTGTTAAATGTTAATCCTATAACAGCTTATATATGAGTGGGAAATGTTAGTCTCTTAACAGCTTGTAAGGAAGTGAAATGTTAAAGCGTATTTTATAAGCTTTTATATGAAGGGAAATACTCTTCTGTTAACAGTTAAATTGAGCAGCTTGTATATGAATGCTCCCATTTGATCTCTTCTGTTAAAGCTAACAGATTGTATATTAGTGGGAATTCTCGTATTTTAGCTAAAGCTAGTTGATACAGCTGTTAACAGCTTTATTTTCCTTCACAGTCAAATGTTAAAAAGCATTAAAATTAGTTACTAGTTTCTTGGACTATTTTGACAGCTTTCTGTCTGTGTCGATTACATTAACTAAACCACTTTCTATCTTTGATTAATTATGACCCTTAATGTTAACTTACATCAACGCCTAGCATTGTGTGTGCGCTAAAGTCCAGTAAGTAGCCCAAGTTGGTTGTCTGAAACGAGCTGATGTCATACCGATCTGTTTGCCTGAAGACGCTGAACGATGCTCTATTTGGGTAGAAAATCGAAGTGAATTTAAATCAATCAGTGTAGCAATTATCAGGACTTACTCGGGTCGATTCTCGCGAAAACGCGTGTGAAAGAAGGGTTTCCAGAACTTCAGCTGCAGATCGTTTGCTCTGGTGCTGCTGTAGCTGCCCTGCAGTGATATACTCTCGCCACGTCCCAGTATATTCGGTATGGTCAGCTCGGTGCGCAGCGAGCCCTCGTTTTGGCCAATTTCAGTGCCCGCCGAGCCCATGATGCGTGTGAACTCTTTGCCCTTCAGCGTCACCTCATAGCCCTGTGGTGTGGCATCCGCACCTCTGCTAATATCTATGTGCACGCTCACATCCTTGAAGATGCCCAACTCGTGCAGGTACGCTTTGGCTGCCATCGCCTCCAGCATCATCTCCTGAAAGTTGTTCGCCTTGAACAGGCCCTCGGCTGCTCGCATCACATAGTCATCGTGGGTGCGCTGCAATCCGCTCACATTCACCTTATCCACCCGGGCTGATATTTTGCTCAGGTCGTATTTACTGTTCGGATCCTTCGGCGTAGACATTTTGTGTTAGTGGGTTAATTCGTGGGGCAGATGTTGATGTGGGTGTTAACTGGCTGGCAACAACTGCAAGTGGAAGATGGATAGATTTACATGAGTATAAGTGTTCTATATAAAGAAAACATTGTTTGCTAATATGAATTGTTGTGTGACAGTTAAGTAACATAATTTAAACGTTTGGCATTCAAGTAAAAAATAGTAATAGTATTTATTTTTGAATATAATAGTAATAATAGAATATGTATAATAACATATTTTTTCGTAAATAATATTAACTATATAACATAGTTTAAGTAGTAATTAATTCATTATTTTTAGTCATAATGAATAATTGTACTCTACTCTTTACTTAAAGATACCATAATTTGCGTGACATAATTTACATAACATACTTTTTCGTACATTTATTCAATTTATCAAACATTAAGTCATTCAGTTTTATTATGAGTGTATATATTATAATTATAATAAATGTGTTAATATTTCACAATTGTCATAAAGACTTAATACATTAAAAAGAACATTATTTTAGTCCTATTAAATTTTAAAAAAATAAATAAAATAAAAAATTAATTAAAATATCAAGTATTATTTTATATATTTACACCTAAACATATTCTCCATTTTGCTTACAGATTGAACTAGAGAATCTCAATAGCGCTACGGATGAGATTAATAAGCTCGAAATCGAATTGGAGGTGATAATCGAAAGCAACCTTCAGTTGACACCATAATCAATATTTAAATTAATCATTAACAGGAGGCGAACTCAACGTTCCGCATATTGCTGAATGAGTCGACGCGCCGCTTGAAGCTCTCCTCCAAGAAGCTAGGCAACTGCATTGAGAAGGCGCGTCCCTACTATGAGGCGCTGGAGAAGTTGCGCGAGGCGCAAATCGAGTGCCAGCAGGCGGCGGTAAAATTCCAGCGAGCGAATGGTGAGTGTGAGAATTCCATTGTTGGAATGCCTGCTACAGCAGCAAGTGCTCTTTACAGAAATCCATGCAGCTGCCAAGGAGACGGTGGCATTGGCCGAGCAGCGCTTCATGTCCAACTCTCACGAGTGGCAGTTCGACAATGCCTGGCAGGAGATGCTAAATCATGCCACACAGAAGGTGATGGACGCGGAGAAGCAGAAGGCCGACTGCCATGCCGAGCATCAGCGACGCACGCGGCTCTTTCACTGTGCCGAGCAGAAGCTGCAGCAGCTCGAGGATCGGTTCAGGCGCAGCATCAACAAGTCGCGTCCGTACTTTGAGGAGAAGCAGGTGTGCCAGGATCAACTGCAGACGCAGAAGAATCGCATCCAGGAGCTGCAGCAGCAAGTGAGCAATGCCAAGGCGACTTACTCGACGGCCTTGCGCAATTTAGAGCGCATCAGCGAGGACATACACAGGCAGCGCGGCGATTATCCTGCGATGAGCGGATCTCCGCCGCCGCCCGGGCCACGTGAGCCGGGCGTGGGCGCTGAACTGAATACACCCACCTCCAGTACGTTGCCATCGCTGCCCGACTTCCAGCTGGAGCTGGAGAAGTGCGACTTTCCATCGATAGCGGGCAGCCAAATGTCGCTGGGCGGCGGCACAGTCGCCACGGCGTCGGCCGTGGAGACTGAGGACGAGGCCGAGGAGGACAATGTGTGCGACTACGATGAGAGCGGATTGGGTAACGAGCTACGCGGCGTGGTCGATGAGCGCCAGTTGGAGGCGTTACGTCAAAAGGTCAAAATACTCGCAGTGCGACCCATCGAGGGCGGCGACGGACAGCAGCAGAACGATGTGTGGGAGCACGAACTGAAGGCCACGGTGGACAAGCTCGATCATCTGATGATGCTCAAGGAGGCAGCGAAACACCAGCAAAATGTGCGAGCCAAGTCCACAGAGCTACGCCCAGACTCACTGGGCGCCGAGGCACTGAAGCGCCACACCGATGTGGACGAGGTGGACGCCAGGGATGTGGTCATCAAGATCAGCACCAGCGCCGTGCCCACAGTATCGATTACCCACAGCCTGCCCGTCACGCCGCAGCACCAGCCGGGCAGCAATGCGAGTTCGATCAAGAAGCTGCAGCAGCAGCTGGCGCCACTGCCATCCGTGAATGTGTCCATGCGGGAGCTGCCACTGCTGGCCCGACTCTCGAATGAGCTGTTGGATCGCAGCAGCGCTGCCATGGGCAGTGTGCGCAGGCAACTGCGACGTCGCTCTCTCGAATAGCAGCAGCAGCAACTGCAACTGAGGCAACAGCAGCAGCAGCGACTGCAGCAGCGGCAGCGACAGCGACTCTTTGAATCAAATTAATAGTTTGTTTATATTAAATGAATTGTGAAATGTCGTGAAAATATGGAGTGAAAATGAATGAAACGCATTTAGTTCACACACTGAGAATATTTTGAGTACACATACATGCTTTAATATTTAGCATAAATACATTTAGCATAAATATTACATCTATTTTCGTATATATTAAAATATAAATGTTTATTAAACGTTGAGTGTCCTGCATAATGTAATGATTGTCTCTCAACTTGTTAATGTATATCAAATAATTACTTTATGTCCTCTTTTTATGTGATTGAAAAACGAAAATTGTATTTTGTGTGCAAATTTCTAAAAAAAAAAAAAAAAAAAAATGAAAGAAATGAAAGAAAAGAACAGGCACTAAACAATAAGCAGCTTTAAGTTAATGTTTAAAACGAATGAAAACAAAAACAAACAAAAAGGAGAAAAAATTCAGAAACAACAAAAATAAATAACGCAACCTACTAATTAAAGAGCAAATGATAAAAATGGGCACATGCACTAAATAGTTTAGCCTAAAATAACACAAAATGGAATGAAAAGTTAAAATAAGAAATGAGAGAAATGCAAACGAAACGAATTCAATTAGCCGGTTAAATAATGTAAGGCAAGGTTCTCAAATAGAAAATATTATGAAGAATAGTAAGCGCTAATTGTATGTCAATGATAAGGCAAACAATTATTTCCGCATACTTCAGAATACAAAATTCAATTTATGAAACAAATAAAAATGTAAATTTTAAATTAACCGCTAAAACTGTCTTTTCTTAACAACAAATTGCAAACACTTTATAGCAGCTGACTATAAAGCTGCTTTAAGCGTGACTCTTTTCCCTCCAAAACGAATAAAAAAATAGCTAAAAATTCAAAAAACTTTCTAGCTAGTACAGCAGTTGGCTGTTTCCCTCCAAAACATATGCCCCTTAGAAGTCAGAAAGTTGGGCACATAAAATGTCATATAACACAGGCATATTTCCCAACTCAACACACACAAGCGTAATTCTACGCAAAGAAATCCTTGTTCATAAAATTTGATTTTGTTTTCATTTAAAATCAGTTCCTGTTATCAATTAAAAACTTTGTTTAACAGACATCAAATTGGCCCCAGTTTCAAGGCTCTTTCGAGCAGTCCAACTGTTAGGCAATTGCAGTTCTGGGCGCCCGTAAACTAATATTAAGTATGATGTCATTTGCTGCCTGCAGTGCGGCACACAAATCTATAAATGCAAAACAAACTTGAACGCAAAAAAGGCCCAAAAATTATGTAAGTCCAGGCATTGTGTCTTACCTGTTTTACTACCACTGCGTTTGTTGGCCACACGCGACACTCGAATTTGGTGAATTTCGTTACGAATATTGTATTAAATATAAACAAACTGAACGCCGTTATATTCAGCTTAATTTTTAACCAATTTCTTTCGACTTGAACGGCACGCGTGCGGCACCAAATAATAATCAACTAGAGATGAGAGTTGTGTGCGACAGATGTGCGTAAGTATTTGGTTAACTATCGGAAAGTAACAAGTTGCTATACACGCAATATAAAATAAATAAAAACAGTCAAATTTAAAAAGTTTGTACAGGGAAATTAAAGACTTATAACATGTATTTCAAATAAAGAAATTCATATGCAATATTCATATATTATTATTTGTAAGAATTACAATGAAGTATTATGACATTACTCATCTCTAATGTAAGCAACTGCAGACAGCCTGTCTACGACTTCATGTGAATGGCAGTCAATCTGATTTGCAAGTCAATTGCTTTTAACAGCTGTTTAAATCTCTGTTTCCCTCCAAAGTGTTTAGCAAACACAATGAATTCAAAAATCATAAACGAATGAAATTTAAATGTAGACATGCACGGGCACTTATAGATATATTGAATTTCTTATTTCTTAGAATTATTGACTTTGGTGCACTTGATGCCATTCGATTGCAATTTTCGCATTATATCCATAGCGAGTTGCTTTTTTGGATCCACGCCCCGGGTAGGGCTTTCAACGGTGTTTTCTCGTGTATTACGACGTTTGACCTCCACGCCGCAAGCCCGCAGCTTGTTCAGTATTTCCTGTGTGTCGCCGCCTTTGGATGGACTCGTTGCTTGTGTGGTTGACTGGGATGGATTTTCAACTGTTGTTGGACAACTAGTTGCTACTGGTGCTGCTCCTTCTGTTGTTGCTGCTGCTGCAGCTGCTGCTGTTGCCTTGGCTGCTTCGGCAGCTCGGATGGCATCCATACGCCTCAAGTCCTCAACGATATTTTCCACAGTATATATTTCGTTTTTGATATTAGCTGTCATTGGGGGCATTTGTAAGGGGCCGCTCGATTTGTGTTGCTGCTGATTTGTGAGAATCGTGCGTGGAGTCTTGGGCGTGGAATGTCGCATTCGCTTGGCGGAGGATTCAGGCGACTCTGAATCCGAGCGCTTCGCCTTTTCGACATCTGCTGTTGGATGACGTGGGCGACTTTTGGCTACGTTTTCTTTGGCATTGGTGGGCGATTGGTGCGCCTTGTTGTTGTTGGGCACTGGTCGACTCTCCTCGGTATACCAGCGCGGATCCTCGAGCTCGGCTTCCCAGTCAATATTACATTTGACACTGTTCACATGACGCACTGCGCTCGGCTCATAAATGTGCAGCTGCAAGAAATATTTACTTTATAATATTTAGCTTGTACATAAACCCTGTGGACACGACTACCTCTTGCTTGCCATTGATCAATCTTGTCTCTCGTTTTGCTTCGTCGTAGTGCAGCTCGTTAATCGACGTGACTATGTGCCTGATGCCAATGCATTTGTTGAGATGCGACTGAAAGGTGTCCAGGCACAAATAATGACGCTGACAGGTTCGGCATATCAATATGAGACGCTTCTGCTGATCATAGAATATTTCTCCGAATCGCACTAGGCGCAGCGATTTTGATTTTCTATTCCCGTTCATTTCTTTTTAGTTATATACATAAAAATGTATATATATTCTTATATACTTTCTTTTTTTTTTTTTTTTTTTTTGCAAATTAGCAAATTTGGTTGGTTCTTTGGTTTAAGCTGTATTATTGCTTTAAATACTGCTCACGTATTTCAATTCTCAGTTGGTTTTATTAATGTTTAAATATTTTGTTATTTTCTGTCTCTATCCGAATTTCAGTGCGAATAATTGTCAGATTAGTTTGGAATGCACCTCTATAGGTATTTGGAAATCAATTCTTACCAACACATTCAAATTCCATTTTTAATGAATGTTAGCTGTTATTAACTTATTTCAGTTATTGTATATTTTAATTTTATTTTCCAAGATTGTCAATTTGTATGCTCTGCTCGTAGTTAATTGGTGGTGGGAGACTGATACATGGAAATCGAGCTGCAGTTCGATATGCTTTCGATATACAGTGGCCGTGCGTGAATAATTAGATAAATCGCTCACGCGCAGTGTTGGTAAGCATTGACTGTTGGCTTTGGCGCGTATTTGAATATTAGCTTAGAGCACTGCCAATGCATTTTCGTCTGTCAACTTATGTTCATTTGTTTGTTTTGCGCGCTTTCAACTTGTGTTAATTTTATTTGAATTTATGCATTTGGTATGATTTTGCATTGCTTTGTTTCTTTTACCTTAAATGGCAGTTGGCTTTTGTTGGCATTGATTAACGCCCATGCAATTGAAATTAAATCGCTTGCAAATGATTCGTACGGTTGATAGTTTTACGAAAAAATACTCGACAGCAAATGCCGCACCATTTGTTTGCAATTTTTTCACTCAGCTCTTGTCATATTACATACATACATATGTACACGGTCTGATTTTGATTCCCTGACTCCGACACTGTAGACGCAGGAAAAAAAAGGAATCCCTTTTAATGTTTCGCGTGTCGCGGCACTTGTGCAATGTACAACCTTTTTTTTTACTTCTTTTTTCCAGCTATTCGCATGGGTCGTAAAAAGCGGTGCACATGTTTCGGATCACGTGAACACACACATGCACAAGCTGGAGAAAAACTTGGACCCATAATCACCTAGAAATCAAGCTTTAAAACTTGTGCCTCGTGTCCACTCAGTGTTGACATTAATGCTTATAAACTATTGGAACAACAGAAGCTAATATGCATGTTTTAGTGAGTTACACTAAGAAAACGACGATGGACGCCGCACGCACAGATGTAACGAGTCCGAAAGCAAGCAACACTTTTTGCTGCAGCTGCAATTGGATTTCTCTAGCATGAAGTTGCCGATGCAGTAGCATGCAATTAAGCAAGGATAGTCAGGCCACTGCTGGACCTGGCAACTGGCAACTGCACCTACAGTCCACTACCCATTCCCATTGCCATTCGTATGCCCCAGGCCCCAGGCCCCATCTGTTGCCATTGCCGTTGTCGTTGCATGCTGACCATGCAAATTACGTTGCCCACAGACGCACACAGGCGCGCACGGCCACAGCCACGCACACGCACACGCACATTCACACATACATGCGAATGCATGGGAACGCAGCCCTGTCACCGTTTGGTCGTGCGCTTGACTGATGCAGTGAGACAGGCAGGCAGCCAGGCCAAGAGTGAGCGGCTGATGGCCAGAAGCTAGTCCGCACCGAGTGCATGTACGGCCAAAGTTAAGTTAAATGGACTTGCGGTGCACTCAAGCAGCCAACACACACACACACACACACACACGCACTCGTACATGACTTTAAGCGAATGCGTGCATGTGCGTGTGCCTTTGTGTCTGTGTCTGTGTGTGTCTGTGAGGTGACTGGTCTAGTCCATGTCAAGGTAGCAGCTCGACTAGTAGATTAAATTAAACGCAGCAACATTGCAGCTGTAGCTGCAGCCCAAGGTGGAGCAACTGCACCCAGGCAATGTAGAGGGACAACAACATTATACGTGTTTACACCATGTCCGACCAGTTGATATGCCAACTGCTTTGAAATACACACGAACACACACACAGACACACAAGGACAGTCTGTTGGTGCGTTGGACAATAAACACTTGGAATGCCACAGCGTCGTTGTCAACTATTGCCACCTTTCCTATTGTTGCCGGTTTTTGTTTACAGTTTTTTAGAGAGGCGCGTGTGGAAAAAAATCAGTGCATACTTTCAGGTGCAGCTGCTGTCATAATACAAAACAACGAATGGACCGGCAGGTGAAGGAAGTGGAGCGTGGCGGGAGGGGGCGGGCTCGCGAGCTGCTGTTTGTGCGCATTGTGCGCGCCCTGACTTTGAATTAGACTTTGGCTTGCTGAGCTACACGTTGGCAGCGCACACACACACGTTCAAACACACACACACACTCATACATGTACAGATGCTTAGGTATACTACATTCATGTCAAAGTGCTGCATGGCTATGCAGGCTGCTGCAGCTTTGTCACAAATTCTCTGTGTGCTTACGTGTGTCTATGTGTGTGTGTGTGGGCCGTGGGGTCCAGCCAGTTTGGTTAGTTGACTTTTTAAAAACCATAGCACACACTTGTTCTGTCATTTGGCTGAGCATCTTGCAACTGAGCTGCAAAATATTGTTGCCCACTTGAAGGTAAGCACTGCGCACATCCACCTCTATTTAAGATTGTTGAGAAACTTTTGAAACTTTGGCGCACAAGTTATTGATATACCTCTCATTGACGGCATTATTATTGGCGAGAAATGGTTAAATTTTTTGAAATATATTTCTTTTATTCATTATTGTAAGTCCTCCTGAGTATATCAGAAGGTTAGGCTCTATATAATATAATCTAACTGTGTTCTTAAGGTACTATACTTGCATTGTACAGATTCAACGGGTAAAAGAAATATAACAAAAAAAAAAAAATAAAAAATGTTATTATTATATTTAAAAATTTGGTAAAATGTATGTATTAGGCAGAAGAAGCCAATGCAGACCCTAAAGTGAATATATTTTTGAGTAGGGGAATGAGATAGTCTGTCCGTCCGTCCGTCCGTCTATCTATCTATGTATGGAAGTGTCGAGCACAGAAACTTTTGGAGCTAACGACATATAATTTTGCTGAAGTCCCTATAAACCCAAGCAGATCAAGTTTGTATAATAATCGTATATATAATTAATCGATAGTCATTCTATAAATAAATAAATAAATAAAAATGATTAAATTTAGGACAAACACATCCAAAATCGTCTTTCAATAAAAGGATTTGGTTTTAAATTAATTAATTTAAATTAATGAAATGTATTTTAAAAGTATAATACTTATGTATACAAAATTTTAATGAATATTTACAATGATTTTGATTTTTGTTAAATTTTGGATAACGTGCACAAATGTTACCAAATTCTCTAAATTGAAGCTCAGTTTTTTTTAGTGATTATATTTTGCAGTTCCTTTATTGATGACTGTCAAATACATATTTGATGTCTCCAATCCAAGTCCCCATATACATAGCTCCGCATCTGCCCAAGCTGTTTGAGAATCAACGAATGCTCTTGTTATTATTTACAGTGAGTAGATATAGTATATAGAGCCAAGGCTGCCTTTTTATACAGCTGATTGGGCAGAAGCATATGTAGATTTTAGCCAACATTCATGCGGCAATTAACACTGCCATTTCTGTGGTTGCAAGAGCAATTCAAGAACTGGTCAATGCATTGCAATGCGATAACCTTGGCTAACAACTTTCAGTTTAGACTGTCTATTTCGCACTATGAAACACAATCGCATCGACTCAAAAAAAAAAAAAAAAAAAAAAAAAAAAAAATAAAGAGAGAGGCTATTCAGATGCTGTTTAAACAGTTTACTATTTGCTTGCTTTAGTCCTCGTTTTGTTTACAGTTTTTAAGAAACGTTTTGCCAGTTGCTGCTTGCACTTCGCAAAAGGAACAACAACAAAAAAAGCAAAAGAGAATGAAAGCACAGAAGCAAAAAACAGCAAATGGCCCTTAGGCTGGCCGGCTTTCTATTGACCATACGAATCAAAGTTAACGGAAAACATTGCATTGCATTTTTCTGCTCCACCTGAGTTGGCAATGTCGTTTTAGCCATACGAATCAATGTCTTAATATTACGCTCATTTATTGACCAAGCGCAAACAGAGCAGCAGCAGCAGCAGCAGCAGCAGCAAAAGTCAAGTAAAATTGCTAAAAACGCTGCAACTTGCCCTGTATGTGTGTGTGTGAGGGTGTGTGTGAGTGTAAAGAAGACTGTAGAAAAATAGACAAATGCAGCTGCGCTCACTTCCTGGATGACTGCTGGCTATGGCTATGGCTATAGCAATGGCTTTTTGACTTTGCCATCGACATCGACGTCGACATTGACTCCTGCTCCGGCTTCGACTTCGGCTGGGGCACCGGCTTTGGCAAGGCATAACAATTGCAGGAGATCGTCAATTTCCTGGCTGCCTGCAGGTAGCCAAGTTGATTACAAAGCAGTAAAATCAATAGGAAATGCAGTTAAATATTTTGCCAGCCGAAATAATTGCAGAGAACGAACGAAACGAAACGAACGCAAAGCTAAATCAAATATGAAATGTTCACTAGGGAAAGAAATATAGAAAGAGAGAGAGAGAGAAAGAGAGACTTGGACTGAGTAAAAAACATTTTATTGCCGCCTTCTGCCGCTGCTGCCGTTGTTAGCAGAAATTATTTAATTAAAAGCTGAGAAACTGAAGCTGCAAACTGAAACTGAAACTAAAGCCGTTGCGTCTGCTAGAATTTGCAGTTGGCCAAAAAGCAAAGACAGAGCGCCAAAACTTATGGCCCGGTGTGAAAAGTTTTGCAGGCCAAGCCCGAGCTCTCGGCTCAACACGGCCCGGAAAGAAAACAGGTGAAAAAGTTGCCTCACTCGTCTCGGCTGCCAGCTCAATGTTGGCAGCATTCAACTTGTTAAACAATTTTCGTATATACGAGCATTTTCGACAAGTTTGCGCTGTGTGCTGTGAAAAATCTTTAAGATATGCCAAAAGAAGCCCAAAACGTAAGCTTTAGCAGCAGCAGCAGCAGCAGCAGCAGGAGCAGGAGCAGCAATGGCAGCAGCAGGAGCAGCAATGGCGGCAGCTGCAGCAGTCAGCTTCAAGCTGCAACTACAGCGAGCTACACGATACAGATACAGCTGCAGCTATTTTATGCGTCTGGTTGAAAAGTTAGGGCAGAGTAGCAGGAGTAGTAGCAGGAGCAGGGGCACTTCTTATAGATGGCTGTCTGGCTCAGCGTCTCTCTGTCTGTCCGTTTGTCTGTCTGTCTGTCTGTCTGTCTGCCTGGCTGGCTGGCTGGCTGGCAACTTTGCTAGACAATTTTTCTGCTACTTTGCATGTCAGTGCAAATAGTCGAAAAGTTACAGCGGGTAAGTTTTGCCAGTTTGAGCAGAGCCTCGTGTTGTCTTCGACATTTTGCAATTGAA
The DNA here is from genome assembly GCF_054131065.1 of Drosophila arizonae. Lineage (NCBI taxonomy): Eukaryota > Metazoa > Arthropoda > Insecta > Diptera > Drosophilidae > Drosophila > Drosophila arizonae. The sequence continues at coordinate 17,548,744 of NC_142925.1, read as the reverse complement.
TTTCACACACACACACATACACATACACATACAGACACCCCAGGAACATGTGAGATGCCCAAGATGCCCTGTTACCTATACCTTTGCAGCTATCTATATCTTAGGGCAACAAAAAGAAACAAAATAGAAAATAGAAAAAAAGACGGTGTTAGTCGCCTGTCCACACATAAGGCCAGCTGCCCATTCAGATAACGTTTGAGGCTATGCAATGGCATAAAGTGTGCGCTTAAAGGGCCGCCTATTGCCTATTGCCATATCAATGGCCAATGGGACGCAGCCAACAGTCAGCTGAATGCAACAGCAATATTAAATGGACAGCTTAAAACTGGGCTATAATAAATTGACAGCTTAAAGCTAGGCGAAAGCAAATGGCAGCCGTTGAGCGGAGCGTAAATGTAAATTATACGCATATATGGGTCAGCCAGGCGCCCATATAATCAATATCAATATACATGTTTATATGTATGTACACAGTATATATATATAGAGTGTTGCATTGTTAAGAACAAATGAACTGGAATGCTGTTTGGCCAACGAAACTCTTGACTAAGCCAGATGAATGCAATTTGGCCAAAAGAGTTTCACTCCACACTTCACTCAACTGACTCAACTGACTCAACTGACTGAAAATTCTTTGTGGAAATACTTGCGTGCGGCAGTGTGAGCCCCACAGATTACTGGCAGATAATTTACCAGAAAAGTTGACAGCAATAAGCAAACCGCTGCGTCAACACAGACAATGGCAAATAGACGCCATCCAAATGGTAATCACACCAATAAGCGTTTGGCCCCTTGCTCAAAAGCAGGCGCCGGCAAATATTTAACCCGCAAGTGGGCTGCCAAAGCGGTGCAGCCCAGTCCAGCGTATCGCATCGCTCTAACCCATTCAATTCCAATATAAACATAAACATTGTGGGGGTCCAACATTTGGCAAACACATTCGCATTTCCCATTTGCAGTTCGGCTGCAGCTTAAAGTGCAAACCGCGGAGTTGGTTTACAATTTTACCTCGCAATTAAATTTCTCTATGGCCTAGCAAACACCAATACACACACACATACACACACACATACGCACGCACTCTGCGTGCTGGCATTCAAATTGGCGCTAAACAAAAATTAAATTGCAACGGCCACAAATGAAAATCGGAAAATTATCAGCTGCCAAGCAACCGGCAAATGATTTTAAGCCCATTTGCCATCGAGACTCGGCGTATGCGATTCCCGTGCTTATTGAAAATCAGATCCGGATCGAACAAAATACAACTACAGCAAAATACATACATATATGTACATACATATATGTATAGCAGCTGGCTGTATAGGAAACATCATGCGTCCGGTAAATTTGTCGATGCTCGGGTTTCTTTGCTTCCGCTGTCTCTATTTTATTTCACTTCATTTTTTATACGTTCGCAGCGTTTGTGTAAATAAACGTTGTCCAAAAAGTCGACAGATTGTTAAAACTATCGCATAAAATCATTTTCAGTTGGACTCGCAAATATTAAAAACAAAATAAAATAAAAAAATTGTTTTTGACGCTATTTGATGCCAAATTCAAATATCAGTTGCTGCGTTGCTTTTGCACTCGGCCTTTCTTCATAAAGTTGAGCATATAAATATGATATCGATATTTATATAGAGCGTGTTTCATTTAAAAAATACGAAATGGGTAGCAACGATAATTCAGGTGCTGATGCCTTTTTCAAGGATCTATCAAGAATGTATGACAGCTTTGTCCAGAATTTATCAAAACTGTATCAAACATGCGCCAAGAACTTATCAGAAGCTAATCAAAAATTGAATGAGCGTGTCTCTAACATTTATGAGGACTTTATGAAGAATCAATCCAAATTTACTCCAGATTTTTTCAAGGACAAAACAAAAGATGATTAAGAATTTAGCCAAAATTGATGAGGAGTTTATCTCGACTTTATAAGAAATTATTGCAGAGTTTATCAAGATTTTATCAAAAATGTATGAAAAACTTATCACGAGTCCAAACTAGAATTTATCAAAAAAATTATTTAGAATTTATTTAAAATTTATCTGGTATTTATCAAGAATTTATTGGAAATTCATCAGGATTTTAATAATATGCAATCAAGAATCTGTCGACAATTGATGAAGATTTTTTTTAGAATTCATTAGAAATTGTTCAAGAGCGTATTAGGACTTTATCGTAAATTTATAAAAAATCAATCAAGCATTTCTCAATATTATCCATAATTCATAAATTATTTATTGGAAATTGATCATGAATTAATTAAAAGCGAACAGAGTATCCAGAACTATCAAAAATTTCTTATGTTCTTATATTGTTACAATAAACTGAAAATAACTTAGTATCGATATAAAATTTAAGTTATTTGACTTCAGAGTCATGTTAAGAATTTTTGGTTAATTTCATTTCGTCAAACTAATGAATACCTAACAATCTTTCATTTATTTTAGTCAAAACAACCAATTAATTATGAGCCTTGTATTAAAAATTTCATTCATATAATAGATGAAATTGTGTTAAAATAAAAATTTGTTTGCTGCATTAGTTTAGCTGTTGAATTTGGAGTAGTTTGATTTTAGTACATTAAAGCTATTATGATCTAGAATATATACTAGGTATAGAGTACGATTGAGGCAGACGAGCATAGATTCATGGTAGATTTCCTAAGTCTTGCAAAGTTCACATATGCCAACTTTAAGTTTAAGATTTGTCGAGCTTTAAACATCTACTAAAAAAAAAAAAAATTCTCATATGATGTGACTGACAAGACTTCGGGTATCAGAAAGTATCCTTTTCTCCTGCTCTGTTCTCATTGAGTTTCGTAGATCTGCCGATGAATTTATTAGTATTTATTAAGGATTTTATTTTATTAGTATTTTATTCAGCTTGCTGGTAAAAACTGAACATCAGACAGATTATTAAATAAACTTTATAATAGATTTGAAAATTTTCTAAAAAAAAATAAAACTTTATTTTCTAAACTAAATGTTTTCCACACCTGAAATATGTTTTCAAGTCTATTTTCCCACTTTCTTCTCTTTATCAAGCAACTATTTTCCAATAGGCTTCGCTCTAAGTGTAGGCAAGTCTATTTTTACAACCAAAAAATCGGCAATTTTCATTGTTAATGGAGGAGGCTTACGGAGCACTTGGCAGGAAACGATGTAATTGGCTATTAGAAGTTGTATACCCTTTGCAGGATTAAAGAGTCTAGGGTACACAAAGGCACAAATGACTGGGGAGTGGGAATGCGAAAAGGTGTGCAGCCACGTAGCACAAATATTTGTGAACACGTGTCCAATGAGCAAAAGTGACGAGCCAAAATGTTGGCGGAGCGGTCGGAGGGGCGTGGCAGCGGGCAGGTCTATGTAACTGCAGCAGCGGCGCTTTTTTCTCTTCTGTTTTTTTTTTTTTTTGAGTTTCTTTTCTTTTTTTTTTCAAATAAATGAAAAGTAAATAGCAAAGCGGCCAGCTCAGCTGCAGCTTCCTGTGGCGGCAGCTGTCCGTCCGCCTGTCCGGCCACCCGCTCGCTGACCCCGCGTGCTGTCAGCAGAAATATGAAATAAATTTTTAAGCACAACTCGAAAAAGGCGCGCACACTATTGGTGCAGGTCAAGCGGAGTCAACGGTTTTTTCTTATTTTTCAACTCATGCAGCGAAAAGCCGAAAAGCGAAAAACCCAAAGTGAAACTTTCGGCACGTACTCATGATTCATCGACGGGCCAGTTAGGGCGACGGCCAGACAAGGGACAGGCGAGTTCAATAACTGCGATCATTAGCACCAGCCAACGGAAAACAGGGTTAGTTAGGTGGCTCCTAAAAGGAGGCAAGACGAAAAAGAAAGAGAGAGAGAGAGAGAGAGAAAGAGAGAGAGAGAGCGAGAGCGAGAGATTATTAAAGGTTGTAGCAAATTTGAAATTTCATCAAAATTTGTCAACTTCAAAAGTAACTGAGAATTAAACTAAGCGAGCAGCCTAAGTCTAAGCTCCCCCGTATCAAAGACGCAAATTCAAATGTTTTTGGCGGGGGCCAATCAAAGTCCAGACGCAGAAACACAGAGAGCTTGGGCTGTGCACCAGACGCTGACTTGTTGACAGCTGAGTATATTCTTAATAATGCATATGCCCAAAAACACAAAAAACACCAAAGCAAAACATGGACGGCAACAGCTGTAAGAGTGGGAGCCAAGCTGAAGCTGAGGCTGAAGCCGGAGTGGCGGGAGTTGCAAAAATTTACAATTTCGCACGCCATAGCGCCTACAGAATGTCACGACGATGGATGAGGAGGAGGAGGAGGAGGAGGAGGAGGAGCAGGAGAAAGAGGGGAGCAAGGGGGGGACTGGTCCAGGCAGCAGCCGCCGTCGACGACAATCACAAAACAGACAAATCCTGCAACGACGACGACGACGACGACGATGGCGTTGCTGGCGACGCTGGCAGGCGATGTACGGAAGCATGTCTCTGTGTCTGTTACGTGCCACATGTGCGTCAGATGTGGCAATGATTTGCATCGAGGTGTGGCATAAAAAACAAAACAACATACGGCAAACGGGAGAGTTGCTGCTGCTGCTGCCGTGGCTGCTGCTCCTGCTGTTGTTGGTAGTCGAGTCTGGTTTGGATGTGGGGCAGAGTTATGCGCTGCCTGTTTTTATGACACATATGTGTTGTGCTTGCGGGATGGGACAGTGGTGCTGGCGTTGAGACCTTTACCTATATGCGAATTTCATAACAAACAAGCGAGCAAACGAACGAACGAACGAATGACTGTGACCAGGGAGAGCAACAGAGAGAGAGAGAGAGAGAGAGGGAGAGAGAGAGAGCGAAACAGCGGCAGCTCGTTGCATGGGGGCAAATGAGGTTGACTTTTGGGGGGCGTGCTACACTGGCTTGTTTACTGTTGTGCCTCTGATAGGTCACACAATATAATTGAAATTTACCAGCCAGCGAGATTTTAATTAAGGTGGGTTAGGGCCATGCATTAAATATCTCTGATGAAAGCTCGAGTCGAGTCAATACGAAACCTAAAACTCACTTTTGAATTAAGAGAAGTTTCCATTGGCATTCCAATGGAAAACGTGTTGGTTGTCAACGTATTTTATGCGAATTAAATAATTTTTTAATTAATAATTAAATTTCACATCAAACGACTTTAATAGGGCTTACGCGTTAAGTTCGTTTAAGCCGGATATTGAAATCAGCAATTATTGCATATTTAATTCGTTTGTAATCAAGCTTCAATCAGTAATGCCAATTCAACTGTGCCTTTACTTGATATTTCCAGTCTTTGAAGCTTTATATTCTGGGGGCTTATAAACATTTGTAATAAACTTAGCTTGTTGCCATGTGAATGATGTTAATAATATTGCTGCTGAAATGGAAATTGCTATATTTAGTAATGAACATATATTTGAATGCCGTTTTAAACCATTTTAGAATACATTCACCTGGCTTGGCAGAGACTAAGAAAACTGATGGTACTAAAATATAATAGAAGGGTGTCAAATAAGCAGTCCGGCAGACTCATCTATAAATCCATCAATCCATCAATTTATCAACTCATCCATCCATCCACCAATGTATCTTCGCCATCCGTCACACAGATCAGATTCACAGAAGCTCTGACTTACGTTACATTAATCTATAAGTCTAACAATGATCAAGCCATCAGTGTAACAACCAATCGAGTTCGGCAACTATTTATCGATTTCGATAACTTTTTATCAGTTTCGATAACAATTTCGATAACTTTTTATCGATTTAGATAACTTTTTCGATAACTAATTACACCTTACCAGACTCACAGAACTATTTATCGGTTTCGATAACTGTGTAGCGATTTCGATAACTTTTTATCGACTTTGATAACTACTTCGATAGCTTTTTTATCGGTTTCGATAAATTTTTATCGGTTAACTATTTATCGACCTCCGTCACTCGGATCAGGCCCTGACTACGTTACATAAATAAAATATCAATATGTGTGTGTGTAAATGTGACAAGCCCGAAAGTTTCAGGCCGAAACATGAGCTGGAAATTTGAGTTACACCAGCTGCATGACAAAAGCTGAATGCTACAAGACTCGATACATCAATGCCAAACCAAAGGCTGAATTATTAGCTTGTGGCAATACTGGCCCTCATTGTTCACGAAATGATATGTGTACATATCATATGAATGGTTATGGAACTGTGCTAAACTCTTCCAGTGAATGTTATAAAACAAAACTTAAAACTTGAGTTAAGTCAACTGCATGACAGAAGCTGAATGCTATGACACTCTATGTAAGGTACATCAATGCAAAAGACTATGGAACTTGTGGAAATAATGATAAACATTTCTTACTATATAGAAAACATAATCAATCGTATGATAATATAAATGAAGTTGTAGAAATGTAAATGCTCCTAGTTTAGGTCTTCTAGCGAATGCAAAAGCTAAATGCTGTGAGGTTGCATGACAGAAGCTGACTGATATGACACTCGATATAACGTACATCAATCAAACTTGTGGAAATATTGATTAGAAAATAATTGATCGCTAAACAAATGGCATATTCATATGAAGTCATAGACTTCAACTCTTCCGTGAGTGGTACAAAAACAAATCTTGAAACTTGAGTTAAGGCAGCTGCATGATAAAAGCTGAATGCTACAAACCCAAGATAAGGTACATGCCAAAAACGGAATACTATGAAGCTTGTGGCAATATTGATCCTCACGAAATAGAAAACATAATCTATGATTCCAAGAAATATAAATGCTCTTAGTTTCAGACTCACAGAACTATTTATCGGTTTCGAAAACTATTTCGACAACTTTTTATCGATTTCGATAACTTTTTATCGATTTCGATAACTTTTTATCGATTTCGATAACTTTTTATCGATTACGATAACTTTTTATCGATTTCGATAACTTTTTATCGATTTCGTTAACTAATTATCAGACTTACAGAAGTCCTGACTACGATACATAAGCATTATAAATATACGTCTGACAATCAACAGCCCATCAAGCCATCCGTTGGTGTAACAACCAATCGATTTCGATAACTTTATCGATTTCGATAACCTTTTATCGATTTCGATAACTTTTTATCGATTTCGGTAACTAATTATCAAAATTACAGAAGTACTCTTTCGTCCAGTGAATGTTATAAAACAAAACTTAAAACTTGAGTTAAGTCAACTGCATGACAGAAGATGAATGCTATGACAGGTACATCAATGCAAAAGACTATGGAACTTGTGGAAATAATGATAAACATTTCTTACTATGTAGAAAACATAATCAATCGTATGATAATATAAATGAAGTTGTAGAAATGTAAATGCTCCTAGTTTAGGTCTTCTAGCGAATGTAAGGCAAAAGCTAAATGCTGTGAGGTTGCATGACAGAAGCTGACGGATATGACACTCGATATAACGTACATCATCAAACTTGTGGAAATATGGATTAGAAAATAATTGATCGCTAAACAAAAGGCATATTCATATGAAGTCATAGACTTCAACTCCTCCGTGAGTGGTACAAAAACAAATCCTGAAACTTGAGTTAGGGCAGCTGCATGACAAAAGCTGAATGCTACAAACCTCAAGATAAGTTACATGCCAAAAACTGAATACTATGAAGCTTCTGACAATATTAATCCTCACGAAACTGAAAACATAGTCATATGATTCCAAGAAATATAAATGCTCTTAGTTTCAGACTCACAGAACTATTTATCGGTTTCGAGAACTATTTCGATAACTATCTATCGATTTCGATAGTTATTTCGATAACTTTTATCGATTTCGATAACTTTTTTATCGATTTCGATAACTTTTTATCGATTTCGATAACTTTTTATCGATTTCGATAACTTTTTATCGATTTCGATAACTTTTTATCGATTCCGATAATTTTTATCGATTTCGATAACTAATTATCAAAATTACAGAAGTACTCTTTCGGGTACACTTTATCAGACTCACAGAACTATTGAACTATTTATCGGCTTCGATAACTATTATCGATTTCGTAAAGTTTTTCGAAAGGTTTTTACCAGTTTCGATAACTTTTTCGATAACTATTTACCGGTTAAATATTTATCGACCCTCCGTCACTCGGATCAGACTAAGAGAGGCCCTGACTACGTTACATAAATACAATATCAATATGTGTGTGTGTAAATGTGACAAACCCGAAACATGAGCTGAAAATTTGAGTTACACTAGCTGCATGACAAAAGCTGAATGCTACAAGACTCGATACATCAATGCCAAACCAAAGGCTGAATACTTAGCTTGTGGCAATACAGGCACTCATTGTTCACGAAATGATATGTGTACATATCATATGAATGGTTATGGAACTGTGCTAAACTCTTCCAGTGAATGTTATAAAACAAAACTTGAAACTTATGTTAAGTCGACTGCATGACAGAAGCTGAATGCTATGACACTCTATGTAAGGTAAATCAATGCAAAAGATGGAACTTTTGGAAATAATGATCAACATTTCTCTCGAAATATTATCATAATCAATCATATGATTCACAGAAGTATAAATGCTCTTTGTATGTGCTTCTAACGAGTTTATGATAGTAGCAAATGCTCTGAGACTGCATGACAGAAGCTGAATGATATGACACTCTATGTAAGGTATCAATGCAAAAGACTATGGAACTTGTGAAAATAATGATAAACATTTCTTACTATATAGAAAACGTAATCAATCGTATGATAATATAAATGAAGTTGTAGAAATGTAAATGCTCCTAGTTTAGGTCTTCTAGCGAATGTAAGGCAAAAGCTAAATGCTGTGAGGTTGCATGACAGAAGCTGACTGATATGACACTCGATATAACGTACATCAATCAAACTTGTGGAAATATTGATTAGAAAATAATTGATCGCTAAACAAAAGGCATATTCATATGAAGTCATAGACTTCAACTTTTCCGTGAGTGGTACAAAAACAAATCTTGAAACTTGAGTTAAGGCAGCTGCATGACAAAAGCTGAATGCTATAAACCTCGAGATAAGGTGCATGCCAAAAACTGAATACTATGAGAAGCTTGTGACAATATTGATCCTCACGAAATAGAAAACATAATCGTATGATTCCAAGAAATATAAATGCTCTTAGTTTAGGTATTCTAGCGAATGTATGGCAAAAGCTGAATGTTATGAGACTACGTGATAGAAACTGAATGATATGATACTCGATGGATGGTACATTAGGCCAGGCCAAGCTAAAGTTAAATACAAAATTGGTTAATATATGTGCACTACTACTGCCATAAGTTTATCAAGCAATCCAGCCAGATAATCGAGTCGATAGCTATTTAGCGATGTCGATAACTATTTATCGGTTTCGATCACTATTTGTCGATGTATTATAGTTTATATGTAATGGTAAATATTTATCGATATACTTATCTATAGATGTCTATACCTACATATGGATGTCTAGGCCTGTCTATCTCTACCTGATTAGATATCTATCTAAATCTATCAATGTTAATATCATTTAAAACCATAATTGAAATTGATTTTGTTCTAAGCAATCTATGCTCGAGTGACCATAGGAACGGCGGCAGCATATATTGTATTGCGTTCGGCTTGCGACCTTTGCTAATGTATGGGCATCACATGTCGAAAATGCTAATAACACTTGGCTACGGCAATTTCTAATCATTGCGTTTTAGGCCAGGCTAAGCTCAGTAGTCGCAGCAGGAGCAGCAGCAGAGGTAGCAGATGTTGCTGCAGCAACTGTTGGTCTAAACTGGCCATTAAAATGCACGGCAACGATGCGGATAAGGGCGAAACACTTCCGGCTAATTCGCACTGGCAACAATGTCTCAATTTCTATCGGTTCTCGACTTTTATTAGAGAAGAACAGAAAAGAGAGAAAAAAAAAAAAATGAAAATAAGTAACATAAACATAAGCATAAAATTTAATGCGAATAATAAAAGCAAATTAGCCACAACAAACGGTGGAGCGATGATTGTAGCGGGGAGCAGCGTATGGAGCTCCAGCGGCTTAGCTTGGTGGGAAAAAATCCAGGCCTATAAAGAGAGCAATATATAAATACATTTATAAATACGCTTAGCATGGGTATCAATAATATTGACAGCCATCGACAAAAGCGAAACCAATAATAAGCTCATTCAAGTTCATGTAAAATGCTTTAGTGGCTCTGGGAAAGACAGAGGGGGGCGCGCGGGGGCGTCTAATTGGCGTGCGAAGCAGTCAAGAGATGTGAAGAGATAAATTACGCGTGTATCTTTAAGGTCGGCCTACAACGAAAACTGTCAATGCGCGTTTATGTTTGTGTTTGGGCTTAGGTTCCGCTGCGGTCGGCCCACTAGATGTGCAGAAGGAGTGGGGGGCAGTAGCAGTGGCAGTGAGGGTCGGATGGTGACAATGTCTGTGGAACTGCGCTAATGAAATCAGACAACATTAACTGAGAGACGCCGGCAGCCAAGACGACGACGACGACGATGAAACGACACCAAAAACCGAACCAAATGAGGGAGCGGTGCCAACAGGTGAGCAGTTGAGTGAATTAGATGGGCAATTGTTGCATGCAGAAGAAGCTGAGTTATGAGAAGGCATCTCTCTGTCTCTCTCCCCCTCTGTGTATGTATGTGTGTGTGCCTGGCCAGGGGCTGTTAACGTTTCATGTGACGGAACTTAAATAAATGTAATTTGTGTGGTTATTGACGGTGGTGAGCCATGAGGCCATAACGTAACAGGCTGCCTATTAAAGACTATTGAATTTCACAGTGTGTGTGTGTTTGGGTGTGTGTGTGTGTGCCTACCCGAAGACGGAACCGGATGCCAAAGCTCTAGCTTACAAGTTGAGCATAGGCATTTAATAAACAATCAAATCAATTTTATAGAAAAACTTCATAATTAAATAACAAAACAATTTGTCTAATATTAATTCAACATGCGCATCACAGCTGACTACAGCTGCTCCTGCTGCTCCTGCTTCTCGAGAAATTGAGAGCGCCTACCAAAAATCAATAATCAATGATATATGAACTTTAAGAAAATAATAACAGCTTGAGGACTAAGTTCTCTTATGTTTGTTGATAACAACGAAAAGCTATAAAGGCAATGGAGCGCGATCCATATCGTATATGTTCTGCTTCTTCTAGTTCTGCTTCCATTACTGCAGCTCCTGCTATTGCTGATATTACTGCTAATACTTCCATTTTATTCTTAATACTACTACTCCTTTTTAAATTTACTACTACTATTACTACTACTACTATTACTGCTCCTACTATTATTACTACTGATTTAATTATTATTTATACTGCTGTTACTACTACTATTACAACTTCAACTATAATACAAGCTCATTAAGTGTTGACTAATAATTCTATTTATATTTGTACTACTTTTACTACTACTCTTTGTATTGTTACTACATTTTCTACTACTATTTGTACTGTTACTACTTTTTCTACTACTATTTTTACTACTATTACAGCTTTTTCAACTGCTGATACTATTTTATATGCTATTGTTCCAGTTTCTTCCAGTACTTTCTCTACTAGTATAAATACTACAAATCGTATTACTACTACTACTGTTCCTGATACTACTATTCCTAGTACAAGTACTACTATGCCTGCTTATAGTAATATTATAGCAAGTTCTACTAAAGCTACTGCTATATTTCTATTACTAATTCTTAATGCGCACAAAAATTCCTTACTATTAGCTCAGCTGTCTACTTAAACATTTCCAATATCGTTGTTTCAATATATGCATTTTATATTGGTTCCTTTAACTCATAAATTGCTTGCAACACCAGCAAAGAAAAGTATTTTTTTTTTTTATACAAAATATTTAATATCCTGCGCAAATGCAAATTGGAAATATTGTAGACAGTTTGTTCCCAATTTTTGTTGCTGCACGATTCCTGGAAATACAAATTTTAGGGAACTGACAATTTGATTAATTTATTCAATTCGATTTCGCTAGAATTACACGGCACAGCAGCTAACTACTTGAACAGCTAACCGTATTATAAATTCCAAAGAATTTGTAAAATCGAATTTGAAATAAACTTCCATCTGGCCTCGCTACACTGTCCTTTTGAGTATGCTTGTTATAATCTCTTGGCTTCAGTAAGCTCTCAAAACAGTTTTGTTGTTTCTGTTGTTGGTGTTGTTGTTGTTGCCGGAATCATAAGTAAAGCAAGAGCTTATCGCACAAAAAACATTGCTGATGAATGCATTGCTCGCTGCTGCATGTTGCAAGTTGCCCGTTGGCCGTTGCCCGTTTGCTGGCTGTAAATCCGCTAGCCAAGCAAAGCGAAGCGACAAAAACTTTTCAATTAGTTATGCTCACAACTTCATAATGCAAAGCCAAGCGGACAAACAGTAATACCAAATTTGCAAAACAGCCAATAAGTAATCCAACAAACAAACTATGAACCAACCGCCGTAAAACACACAAAAAAAAGCTTTTGAAAAAACTTTTTGTATAAAATTTGCTGAGCTACAGAATACCCTGTAAGCGATATTAAGTTGAGGTTGTTAGCGAATATTTAGTATTCTGCATTTTCAACTGTAAGTTTCTTAAATATACCTTACTTTTGTTTTTACAAATAATTCATTAACTTTGCCCCTTTTGTTAAAGCAAAAGTGTATGCATTAATTATGGCTTGCCGTATTGCTAAATAATTTAATACAATTCAATGCACTTGAGTTGCTTCAATTCCATTTCCATTTATCAAACGCAATAAAAACTGATAATCAGCTGCTTATCAATTAATCTGGCCGAATATCAATGAGGCGTGGCTAATTTATTGATTAATCATTTCCAACTATTGCAAATTTTTTTAAAGTATTTTTTTATTAATATACAAATTTTAATGAAATGCGTAATTATTTATGCTCTAGTTACAATGATACCTCCGGCAAATCCTATTATTTGATTCATCAATGTATTCGCGGAATACTCCGCAAATCAAGATATGCATTAAACTTCTTAGAACCTAAAATCATAAATAATTTTAAACACATCTTGAATTCTTAAAAATGTTCTACACTTTTAATATTTATTATATATACTCGTAGCTCTCTCTGTGGACTATGCCTAATAATAATAGTTATTTACTATTTTTTTCCAGTTTCTGATAAATTACAATCTGTTGCTTGGCTATTAAATTTGGTTAGCATACAAGCTAATATTTGGATATTGTCATTACCTATTAGCTGCTTGGCTGCTCTGACAACGATAGTCATATCAAATTATTATCAACTGGTGCAGCGTTTATGTGATTACAATAATTTCAGCATTTATAGTTTTTGATTATCATTTTTGTTTTTGTTATTTTCCAATAGGTTATTTAATTGATATTGTTCAAGGTTTGCCACTTAAATTTTATAGGGTATAAAAATGCGAAATGACAGCCATTTAATTTGCTGCTGTCATGCTGGCAATGAACAAAAATCCCAAATCTAACCCACGGGCCATCGTTGGTACTCAATAATACACACACACACACACACACACAGAGAGAGACATGTGTGTGTGTATGTTTGGCTATCTGTTGTTAGTTGTTGGTTCACCACGCTTCCGTTTCCCTTTAGGCTCCGCTATAATGCCGTTATATCTGTTGGGCAGTTTTCGACTGTTTTATTTATTTGGTTAATTATGGCCGCTGAGCTGTTGCGTTGCGTTGCGTTGCGCTGCGCTGCGCTGCGATCCGCTGCGTTTTGCCATAGAAAATAATGAAATCAAGCAAATAATACAATTACAGGATACACGCAAAGCGAAATACAATTACGCACAAATACAATTATACTTTTATCTGTGTGTATTTGTGCGTGTGTGTACACGTGAATAGTGGACAGAGCGTGAGTCTGCTCGCTTTGCAAAAATAATAAGCGCGTAATTATGCGAATTAGGCGACAGCAGTCGCATAAAATAAAGTGTAGCATACGCTCAGGGGCAGCTAGCTAAGCAAGCACACACACACAGACAGGGAGAGAAACAGAGGGGGAGAGAGAGAGAGAGAGGGCAACACTGCTGCTCATTTAGCTTGTTGGAAAATGTTGTTAATATTGTGTGTACTTGCATTTGTAAATATACGCAAGCAGCAGAGCTTTTGCTCTCACTCTTTGCGAATATACATATATTTTGTGAACAAATTAAATTGTATTTGTTTTTGAAAAAATCATAATGAAATATATGTGCATATATATTAATATTGACATATAACTCTGAAGATATGGCTATATAAATAAGCTGGCCTTAGATTTATATAACACTTATATTATTTTTTTTTTTTTAATATATGCTAACTATTGTTAGCTGATATCTAGTACAGCTGAAGCCATTTGTGTAGGTATATGGTTTAATTAATTAATTAAATTTAATTTTATTTATTATTATTTTAATTTTAAATAAAAATTATATTTACCGTCTGTCCGTGACAATAAATTAAATTAATTAATTTAATTTTCTTTTATTTATTTATTTATGTATTATTTTAATTTTAAATAAAGCAAATAATTTTATAGTAATATTATTAAATAAATTAAGCTAAATGTTTTATTAAATTATAAAATAGACACTTCATAATATAAATATTAAAGAATACAAAAAATAATAACTTGACAATTGATAACACGTTTATATTTTTATCTATTTAAATTCTCTTAGATTTATTATAATAATGTATAGAAAATAGTCAAGATTAAAGCTTAAGTCTAAATTGGGAAGAAAAGGATCACAAAGTATATTAATTTATTATAGTAAACCCCCTTAGTAACCCCCCTTATTTAGGCTGCAGTATATTCTGGAATATATCGGAAAGTCTGCATATCTTTGTCAATTTTCCATACAGCTGACCCATTAAAATCAAGCTAGCAGCTCTTAGTCATAGCTTAATCTCTTAACAAAATTTCGTGGAATAGCGTATTCCCGCTTCGCACTGGCTTACACGTTTTCTGTTTTTCTATGTTTACTATAAGCCTGCAGCTTGTTTGTATTTATTTTATATTATTATATTATATTTTTCATTTTAGTTTTAGTTTTTTTTTTTTTTTTTGGTAATTAGTGCTTATACTTATTTCTACATGAGCAGCTAGATATGAAAGTGTTTGCGCTGTGCAGGTAACGGGCAAAACACACAA
This sequence comes from Drosophila arizonae, assembly GCF_054131065.1. Taxonomy (NCBI): domain Eukaryota; kingdom Metazoa; phylum Arthropoda; class Insecta; order Diptera; family Drosophilidae; genus Drosophila; species Drosophila arizonae. The sequence goes on along the minus strand of NC_142925.1, from coordinate 17,533,591 downwards.
ACACACAGACACACACATAGGCACATACACAGTCACAAGCAGTGACGAGTGTTGCAACAACAGCGACAACAACTGCAACTGCAACTGCAACAACAGCAACTAGAGCTGTATTGCATTTTCAACAACATTTCAACAATTCAAGCAGCTGCAACGTGCCGGGCCGCACAGAAGGCAACTAAGGCGCATAAGCGTCGTCATCTAATAAAAATTTAAAGCCATTATTGCCAGTTGCCCTTATAGCCAGGAGTCCCGCTCCGTCGACGTCGTCGTGCCAGTCGTGGTGCTTACAGCTCGTATGGAGCTTAAGGCAGACGCCCGTCAACTCCACCAAAAACGCTCCCTCCCTCCCTCTCTCTCCCTCTCGCGCTCTTTTGCCTGCCTCGACTGAGCATTAAAACAAATTCCCAAGTATATTGTTTGAACAAGTCTCGTAGAAAACGTCAAATGTTAAATTGCCAATTTTTGTTGTTGTTTTTTTCTGTTTTGTTCGCTCTGGTTTTCTCTTTTTCTTAGCTGCTGCCTTGCTGGCTTTTCTCTCACTTATTCCGTAACTCTCAACCCAACCCAAAGCCCGTTGCAGCGTTTGCCTTCTGGCTTGGCCAAGTCCTTCTTTGTGTGTATGTGTGTGGATTTTGGGAACAGAGCCCGTTGCCATTTCACTTTATTTGTAACAAATTCTAAGCTGCATTCACAATAGGCAAGCACCGCCTCCGCCCCTTCCCAGCCACCACAGACCGCTCTAGCTCTATGTGGCTATGGGGAGTGCAACAAAATGTTGCCAGCATGGAGGCGCTAAAGGGGGCGTGTCCATGCATAAATTGTGCACAGCTTTTGGGCCTTTTGGCCGGGGCTTTAGGTTTTACTACTTTTTGGCTTATATTTTATTTTATTTCGATGCATATTTGTTGCTCCTGCTCATGCTCCTGCTCCTGCTCTGTGTGTGTGTGTGTGTGTGTGTGTGTTTTTGTGTTCTGTGTTTGTGCCATGCAACATTTATGACATCAACAGTTCACAGTCAGAGCCAGTGGAGCATTTGCTGCCCCTCACGCCCTGCCCGTTTGGCCCTGTCTAGTTACAAAAGTCCTTTTATGACGTAAATTAATTTTGTATAAATTACATTTGCCATGCAAAAAGAATCCTGAGAAATTGAGAAACTGAGCAGGCAGCGCGTCAAGCCTCCATGCTGGCTCAGCTGCAGCCGAAGGACAAGCTGAAAAATGGCCCAAAAGTCGGGTCAATTGAAGATGGACATGTCGAAAGCAGGCCAAGGCTGCAACCGAAAGCAAAACTCAAGCATATCCTGACTGAATATCCTGCTGCTGCTCATGCTCCTACGCCTGTTCCCCAAAACATCTCCCCAAGCCTCCCCCTAACCAAATGGCTGTCGTCATGTCCGGCGCCTGTCCATGCTGCAACTAAGACCCGAAACCCATTCGAATCGATTTGAAAATGTGTTAAATGCAAAACTCAAAGTCAATTGCAATTCCCAGACTCCTATTAACACTTTTCGCTCTTAACTGATTTGTCGACTAATGCTAATTAAACACTTTTGTTCTTCTAGCCCTTTGATAGGTGCAAAGCACACTTTTCTCACTTCATAATTGCATCTTGATGGAAATTTCTAGCTTAACATAAAAAATATGCTAACGTGCGCTTCGCTCTACCTGTTTATAATGACAGCGAAATTCTTTGCGAAGGTGAGTGTAAAGGATGGAGCAAAAATTGAATGGCAGACGATGCATAGCTGAGAAAAACTGAGAAAAAAAAAGAAAATATTGTGCAAATTATTCGATTAAACTTTAATGCATTACAGTGAACGTAATTAATATTTATCTAGTAGTTTAACACTTAGAGAGTAAGTTTATATAAGCTTGGCAATTAAAACAGGTTTTGATTAACTGACAAAACATTACATATATTTTTTTGTATAACTAAAATTTCTTAAAAGCTTGAACTTGACTAAATATAGTTATCGCTTGTTTGATCACACTTTATTGAATGCACTATAAATAAAAAATATCTATAGTAAATATTGTTATCTATAATTAAATTATAATTATAATTATAATTATATTGTACTTCAAACTATATTTTATCTTTGTTTATATTAAATAAACAAATTTTGCGAAAATAGTATATGTATTTTAAATAACAAAATAAATATGTTATTCTTATTAAAAAATAATAAAAAAAATTATTTAAAGATTAATATTTTCTTCGTAAAAAAAATAATAATAATAATAATAATAATAATAATATTACAATCTTAAACTAAATTATATTTATTAAATTAAAGGTAATAATATATAAAATATAAAAACTATATAAAAGTTGAATTAAAAATATATGCTATTATATAAATAAAATATATATTTATAAAAATATTAAAAATAAATAAATATATGATTATTTACGTTCATATAAAAATACATAATTATAAATTTTTATTTTATTTAATAAATAAAATTGGCCTCTTTTATTTTTAAGTTCAAGTTAAGATATTAAAAATTAATATTAAATATTAATTAATTATTTGTTAATGTATAGTATTTAATAATACGTTTCTAAAGCCTATCCTTAACATTCTTAAAGTACATAATTTCTTTAATAACCCCCAACTCAATTTATGTAAATTTAGTTATCGATTACAATCAATTGATTTATCAATTTTGTGTAGTCCCGAATTGCAATTTCAGAACAAAAGTGAATAAGTTTTCTAATTAGCTTTGACCTGAAGTATTCGCAAAAGGTCATTTAACCCAAATCAAGATCCAGCTCTTGATGTCCCCAAATGAGTTTTTCCACGAAAAGGTTATTTGTCTGCCGACAATCGCAGTCAATGGGAATCAAATCAATTAGTCGGAGCGTCGCTCTGTATATTAAATATGCAAGCTAATGAACGGCTCGGATAATTTGGGCACGCATATAACGAAGAAGCATAATTATAATACAAAGTGAATTTTTAATTGAATTTCCATCTGCACTTTGCAGTTTTATTTATTCATAAGTTTTCTTTTTTTTTTTTTTTGTTTTCTTTCGCTGCTTTCTTTCTCATTTTTCTGGTTTATTAGCGGGCGAAGAGTGTATCAAGGACAGTTACTAACACAGCGCGCATAAATTAGGCACTTTCTTGGCAATTAGATGGGGCAGTGCGTATATCTAAGTACATTCGAGCCGAACTGCGCTTTGCGAGCGGTCAACCGTAATGGCATTAACCTTTGCCAAATTATGTATTTTTATGGGCCACATAAAAACGCAAAGCACTTACGGCGACTCTGGCAATAGCCTCGATAGCTGTCAAGCGTCGTAAAAACTCACTAATGAATTTATGACAGCAGCAGCAGCAGCAACAGCAGCAGCAGATTACTACACAAGAGAGAATGGTAGTGGTTAGGTGGGGCTGGGGGGAGGGCGAGGAGACTCAACACTTTTCATACGCTCAGCTTGTCCGGAATTTATGGGCGCAAACATTTTTAGACATTTGCATACGATAAGTAGCAGCAGTAGACAAACCTAAGGCACTACCACAACCCAACAAGAACTGCTTGAAGTCGTGGCGCTATCTCTTTCACTCCCACTCGCACACTCACTCACTCCTCCAGTGTTTAATAACAAGCACAGTTGTGTTTAAGCCCTACGGCGCACTAATATTTTTGCAGTTTTGCAAACACCTCAACAACCACACACACACACACACACATAAGCACACACACATGTGTACATTTACTTATACAGCCTATTATTTATTTATGCTGGCACCCTCGATGGACCCGCCAAGGACGTCGCCGCGCTGGCTGCCTTATCAGCGGCTGCAGTTTGTTGTTGTTCTGCAGGTTAGATTAGCTGGGGTTAGTCCTCGCTCATGTTGTTGAGGTTATGTTGCGCCGTCGCGCATTGCAGCCGCTGCCTAAAAACGGATTAAAACGGATTAAGCATACGCAGCGTGTGCGCGCGCCTTCAACACATGTTTAAATTATGTTAAAATTTGTTGCGAGCGCGGGCATGAAGTGCCACAGCGCAAGATAAACGTGTGTCTGTCTGTGTGTGTGTGTGCGTGTGTGTTGGTATTGTGCTACTGATAAGGTATTGCCCAGGCGAGTGGTTAGGGGGCAGAGCGTGTCACCACTTCTTGACTTTAATCGATGCTAATTTTCGGTTTAATTCAACGGTTTTGTTTACATGTGTTTAAAATGCCACCATGCTGTGCGTGCGTGTGTGCGTGCGAGTGTGTGAATAATGTTGTTATTATCCGGGCAGATCTGTTAGCCAGAATAAAAGAATAAAGAGGCGTTGTAAAAACAAAAGTGAAACACGAGCAGCAGGTGCAAAAATTACAACAATATGTATAAACTTCCATTAGGTATGTGTGAATTTTGTGTAAATTGAAGCGCGCCCTGAACCTGACGTTGCGTTAATAATGCGCCATATCAGTCTAAACAGCGGCTGGGGCAATCGAAATTCGACTCTCCAAACGATGCGGGGGCGGCTCTGAAAGACCTGCAAATAAGTCTGCAGCAGTCCAATAAATAATTGAAAAAAAAAAAAACACTAAACAGATCGAGTTTAATAAATTTGTTAAATTGAAATTTGTTAGTTCAATGAATACTAAAACATACACAAATACTAAAGAATATTTCAATAAATATAGAAGAAAATTGAGCTTTTTTAATTTATGAAACTTAAATTTGCTAGCTAAATAAAAAATAAATAAACACACAAATATTTAAAAAATTCCAATAAATAAAAAAAAATAATAATAAAAAATTATTAAAATGAGCTTTTTTAATTTATTAACTTTAAATTTGCTAGATAAATAAATAATAAATAAATACACAAATATTAAAGTAAATTACAGTAAATAACAAGGTTGAGTATAATAAATTTATTTTAAAAAGTTTGCCAGCCTAGTTGATTATGAATAAATTAAAATATGAAAAAAAAAATGAAAGTAAATTAAAAAATAAAAATAAACAGATCGATGTTAATTAATTTGTTAAAATGTAAATTTGCTCGCTCAATAAATAATAAATTCATAATACATCAGGATTATATTAAATTTCAATAAATAAAAATTTAAAAAAATTATTTAATTTATCTAAACTAGCTTAATAAACTATGAATAATCCAAAAATATTAAATTAAGTAGGTAAAAAACTTAGCAGATCGTATTTAATTAATTTATTAAATTTAAGTTAGTTAGCTCAATAAATAATAAATGAGTGGTACATCGAGATTAATGTAAACTCTAATAAATAATAATAATAAAAAAAAACTAAACAGGTGGGGTTTAATTAATTTATCTAAACCAAATGTGCCAGCTCAATAAATTATGAATACATTCACAAATATTAAACTCAGTTCAGAGATAAAAGAGAGTGCCATAAATTAAGCGGCTCGCATATCTAATTCGATTAATCGTTTGCAATTTAAAGCGCGCTTTTGCGATAAACCAAATTAAAGTCAATAAATTTATGTACTCCATTAAGCTGGCTCTCGATTCTCCCATCGCTGACCTCTCGCCAAGAAGGCGTGAGTGTGCCACTGTGTGTGCGTGTGTGTGTGTGCGTATCAGTTTCTTTAGTTCATGGCTCAACATGATTTACGAAGGCTCTCGACTGTTAGCAGCCCAAACTATCGACTCGAGCTGCTGGCGCATATGAAAAATTACACGCATATATCACTTGAATGGCGCACAATTTGTGCAGATAGACGCACACGCATACCCGAAAATTCATTGAGGCGTAATAACAAAGCCAATGAACACCTTGATGACAGTTAACAAAGTCAACACAAAGGGCCAGCGTCAGCGTCAGCGCCAGCTCCGGCGTCACGGCCATGGCCGGGACCCGCAGCGACAACAAAAACAAAAGCAAAGCCAAAAGCAACATCCAACTAGTACAGCAGCAACACTATTGCTGTACAAAAACAAAAGGCAAGAAGATAGCGCAAATTACAGACAAGCTTATTACGCAAAATTTCGCTTAATTAGCAGGCAGACATCAGACATCAGACAACGCACAACGCACAAAAGTAGGCAACAGTTGCCGACTCGGTAGCCAGGGCGAAAATAAATAAGAGCTGCTCGACAAAAACTACAACAGCCTCAGTCTCGCTCTCACTCTGTCTCCCTCTCTCTCCCTCTAACTCGCTCTATACACATACTCTCATAGACTTATGGCACCTTTTGCCAGCAAAGCATAATATATGAACTGACCTTAACTACTTGCAAGCACGCCAGCAGCTCGGAGGCAGCAACAATAAATACAACAACAACAACAGCAGCAACAGCAGCAGCAGCAACAACAGCGAATCACTAAGACAAAGAGAAAGAGCAAGAGGAAGGAGAAGAAGAAGAAGAAGAAGAAGACGGTGTTTAAGCTTTGACTACGATTGAATGCCCTAACAAAAAGCACTTGGGGTAATATGTATGTATGTATGTATGTTTCCTTATGCATATGTGAATGTATTTGAATGTAGGTAAAATTACTGTATATACATACAAATATGTCAATATATCTATGTGCTTATATCTGCATGCCATCAACGAAAGAATTTTCCCTTGATCAAGCTAAGCTACAGACAAAATATGTATAAATATGTATATTAAAATATACTTGAATAGATTTATGATTCATTAATGATGAATCATTAATGATTCATGTGTGTATGAATGCTTGTGTGTATCCATGTATATATGTGTACATGTATGCATTTATATGTGAAAGGATACCTTTTTGTGACTGAATGAAATGTGGATAAATAGAGAGTGAGAAACGAAATGTTTAAATATGCAGCTTACGATTTTTATTATGTATAAATGAAGATTTATAGATTATAGGTATATATAATTAGAAAAAAATAAGTTGATAAGTTGTTGAAGTTTAATTTAAATTAAAAATATATATATTATATATTTATTCATTTCAATATTTCTATAAGTCTATAATAAATTTATGCTATATACATAAATAATTTATGCTATACATATTTTGTTATTTAATTTTTAATTTAATTTAATTTTTTTTTTTTTTTTTTGTATGTACACATACATACATATATTCATATAAATATATAAATTTGCTACTAACTTGTGAATTGAATTGAATAAATTTAATTTACAATATATATAAATATGCTCACATATTCACATATAATATATTTAAAATATTTTCAATTCAAAATAACTGACTTTATACCTCATTTATAAATGCAATTATTATGAAATGAAGCCAAAAAACTGAGTTCAACAAAAGCTAACAACAAACTAAAAATTCAACTCATAGCTTGAAGCTAGTAATGTTTTGTGTAAAACGCAATTAGAGCACTCTGCATATAGAGCGAGTGGATGGATATAAAGCGAGCGGCTATTGCAATTAAATTTCAGTTTGCTAATCAAATTAAGTTGGCCTTTAAATGCAATAGACACTACGTTTTGGCCTACGCTGAAGAAACCTGTGGATATTCCAAGGGAAAACCATGTGAAGCGACAGCCAGAGAGAGAGGGAGAGAGGGAGTGTGTGTGTGTGCGTGTGAGTGAGGTTTACTTGGCCAAAGGAAAAGGAATATTAAATGCCGCGTGGGAATTCTCGCTGTTTATGACTGCAGCTGAATTTTCAACCAGGCCAAAAGGGAGATGCCACAGACACAAAGCGCAGAGTCGAGAGAGGGGCGGGGGGCGGGGGTCGCTATGCTTCAGTAATTTCACTTAAGTCATTATGAGCCATTAATAAAGCCCGCTGTGGACTACTGGCCACTGACTCAGCTGCTGCTGCTGCTTTGGCCTCTGCCTGCCGTCTCTGTGTTTGCCCCCGCCTCTGCCTCTGCCTCTGCCTTTGCTACTGCCTCTGCCACTGCATTTGCTAGCTCATATAGGTATAAATGTGCACATGTCTGCTCGCCCGCCTGCCTGTCTGTCTGTCTGTCTGTCTGCTGCTCTTTCCTTATCCCGGTCATGCGTTACCCATCGAAAGTCAACCACGTGGATGATGCGCCCAAATGTCTGCTACAGATGGTGATTCGAGTCCGTTTTGCTGAGTGTTGTTGCCTGCCTTTAACTATATTTATTTTCTTTTGCTTTTTATGAATTTTTTTTTGGTTAACACACACTCATATATCCACATATACATACATCTGCAGGCTTTATTTTTCGGCTATTGGAAAAACATTTTTATTGCACTTTATCAGTGGCAAATGCAAAGTCGTTTTCGCATTTCGTATTTTTATGTGTTTCATTCTCGATTGTTTCTTTTTTTTTAACATTTCAATTAATTTGCAAAATGAAAAATAAAAATAAAGTTTTATGAGCAAGGCCATAATTATTTTTTATATAACATAAATTTTGCATGAAATACGCTTTTTATATTTATTACGTATTTTAATTTATATACATATATGTATATATATATTTTTTGTGACATTAAATTAAAAATTTTTTATTGACCAATTGCTTAAGACAAATTAAACGGAGTTAGTGATTATAGATGTATTTAAAAATTACATTCTTATTAAAATATTACAGATTATGCTAAGATTATATTTAAAAATTAGATTTTGTATTAAAATATTACAAAAAAGCTAAGATTTTGTCTTTATAAATTCATCAATAAATATTTATATTAGATTATATTAATTATATATTTTACAAAGTTTAAGTATTCTAAATTTAATTTAAACTAACAAAACTTTGTTTTGTACTACAAAAGATTTTATGAAATTTAAATTTAAATATAATTTAATTTGCATATGTTTCACTTGAATCGGGTTTAGAACCATATATTGATCATAAATTCACACGAATGTGTGTTGGCTCTTGTTAGAGGGGGTTGATTGTTCATCTGTGTGTGTGTGTGGAGGAATTCATAAGCAAAGGCAACAGCCCCGATTAAAATTCAACTTATGCTAAGACCACACCCTTCCCATCGATGGAGGGGCAGATAAGATAACTAGAATTTATAATTTTATTATGTGTTGAATTGTCAGCGCGCAGCGAGTTCTAATTTCGAAAGTCATTTTATGGATAACTCGATTGAGATGTGGAATGGAAGAAGGGAGAGAAAGAGAGAGAGAGAGAAAGAATGAATAAAGAACCTGATGTATAATATATGAAATATTTAAGAAAATTTAATATGAATGGAGCGTACAGAATTGGGAGAGATTAATGGTCTGAGTGATATTTGTGAGATATGAGAGACATATGAGATATAGAAAGTATTTGTGATGTCAAGAGATATTTGAATATATGTATGTGTGATATACATATGAGGCATATGAGTATAACTCTTTATAAAAAGAGTATATATAAAAATATAAAAATAATATAAATAAATAAATAATCATTTATGAAATATTAAATATATTATATTTTAAAACTGGAAAAATATAAAAAAGTATATTGAAAAGTAAAATAAAAATAAATTATAAAATATAAAACTCATTTTAAAAAATGTTAAAAATATAATAAAAAAGTATACAAACATTTAAAATAAAAATAAATTTTTAAATATGATATATTTAGAAATAAAAAATTAAATGAAATTAAAAAATATTAGAAAAATTAAAGGATATCAACAAAATTAAATTTATTAAATTTATATTCATTTAACACAAATCGGATATCTCTTCTTTTTCTTGAACTCAAATCTCATTTAAATAAAAAACTTAAGCAAAACTTGAGTCTTCGAAAAACTTTTCGGGCACTTGAATGTTTTCTATTAACCCTATATTTAATGTATAAAATCTGTTTGGTTTGTGGTCCACAAACTTTTCTGGATTTAGGTGATCTCCATGGCCATGGGAGACAACATCCGAGCTCGACAACAAACTGCTCTGCTGCACTGTAAAAAGTGAAAGCGACACGAGCTCTACAAACAATTCGAGGACTTCCAAAGAGCCAACATTCAGCCTATGACAACAAATGCCGAAGCCTTGTCCGGCCAGAAAGTGAAGCATGAGGTCTGGCCAAGTGCAGGCGGGCTACACGCTAAGCCACAGTGAGTGCCAAAAGTGTGCAAGCGCTTGGTAATTAAATTAAGAAAATATGTGTGTGGGACACAGCTGGAAATAATAAATAAATATATAAATGTTAAAGATTTAAGTTCGTTTAAATATCTAAAGACAAAATATTTTATGAAAAAAAAAAAAAAAAACAAAAATAAATATGAATAATAAAACAGAAATAAATATAAAATATATACTAGATAAATTTACTTATTTTATTTATTTTATTTATAGTTATATATAGTTTCATTTAGGTTTTGCATATTTTTAAGCAAATATTTTTAAATATTTACCAGAAACTTGGCAAACTTAATTTCATAGAATTTCTAAGTAAGCTTCATTACAATATTGAAAGCTGCAAAGTATTTAAAGATTAAAAATCTTTTTTTTTCGAATTTATTATGAATTATTTGTAGGTCTCGAGTGGAAGTGCTCATGGTTGAAAAGTTAGGCCAAAGTAAAGTTAAATAAATCCAAACATAATCCATCTTTCAATATTATATACATACGCATATGTATGTGTGCGTGTGTGCTCTGTTATTATGAGAACTGTAGTGGTGCGCACTCTAAGCAGCCAAATTGACTTCCCACTTTCGCTTGTATGGCAAACTTTTTAGAATCTTTTGGGCAAAACTTGTTGTTTGGCCCCGCCTGCATTTTAGATGAAGTTTTTCCACTAACATTGCCACCTAGACGAGAGGACGGACAAAATACTCTTACTTTCATAATCGAAAAAAAATTACAGCGCTCAGACATGTTGCCTGCCGCTCTGCTACAGCCAATTCGGTAGCTCTTCTACGGCAACTCTTATACACTGTTCGAAATTGCTTCTCATTTTGTGTGCACTCTGCTAAAGTTGTTCGAAATTATATTCAGCTATTGCTATTGCTGGCGTAGCAGAGTTTTGTATAAGAGTCGCGTCTGCACAGTTCGAAAGGTTTAGCAGAGAAGAGCACCAATTCGACAACGGCTCGGCGCAAGCGCCATGGCTGCTGCGTGAGAGTCGTGTGCCTCTGCTAAACGAAGCTCGAATACGAAGCAGCTGTACTAAAACATAAAACGAAGCTGCAATCGTTTTAGTTAAACTGAGAACAACTGAGAGAGTACATGGAAAAGTTATTTCAAAAGAAAAATGAAAATATGATAATAGATAATAGCAATTAATGAAAATATTATGAAAATAAATATATAAAATATTTAATTTAATATAAATTGTGTAAATATAATTGTAAATGCCAGCACATTCAGTTGCAACATCTTTTGGGTCTCGTGGCTGGCTTAGCAGTGACCCAAACCGACATTTGACTCGTATAAGTTCGTGTTTGAGTTCGATCGGCCACTTGATACGCTGTTTGAGTTCGCTTCAGACGTCTGTGAGCGGCGCTTCAAGTTGGACCTTGTGGGCAGGCGGCATTCGTGGCTGCGTTTAGTCTTCAGCGGTCTGCGCGTTGTTTATGTACGTTGTCGCGTCTGTCAAGTCACTGTCAAGCGTGAGTCAAGCGTGCGTCTTACGACGATCAAAACAAAACAAAGTCGAGAAAACGAGAGTGGCTAAAAAGAAAAACAACTAAAAGTTGCTAAGAAATATTTGCCTAAACGAATTTTAAACAACAGTTCATATTAACTAACCTCTCTGAGTGTGTGTGTGTGTTGCTGTGTCTGTGTGTGTCTGTGCATGTGTTTGTGTATTTATGTAAAATGCATGGCTCAAATGCATGGCCAAGCCTAGCGGAGGCAGCGGCTTGCAATTAAACACCAGAAAAGATACCAAAGTATCTGCGACTGTAAACAGCCAAGAAGAAATCAGCAATAAATTTATTAACAAATCGAAATACACACATATATCCATATATGTATATGTGCAACACATCAGAAGGCAACAAGATGCAGTTTTGGATAACTTTGACATTTGCATTGCTGGCGGGTAAGTTATTAAGCGTCATGTGCGCCAAAAAATGTATCTCACAGTTGCAGACGCTACGTTGACCGCACCAAAAAGTTCATGACATTTGGCTTACAAAATAATAAAATGGAAAAAATAGTGAAATATGTATAGAAAAAACAACAGCAACAACAAATAGAAGATGAGCCACAGACGCAGTCTCCGTCGAGGCAGCGTTTATCTTGCCATATGAATTGTGCGACTCCGCTGACTCTGCAGCTAACTCCTTTTGTCTGCTGTCAGTCCGTCTGTCTGTCTGTCTGCTGTCTGCTTCGGCTTCTGCTCCCGCTGCTGCTGCTGCTGCTGGTTTTTCTTGTGTTTGCTGTTGACATTTAAACACTTGTTTTTTGCCCGCTGCGGTTTCTACTACACAATGCGAATACGTATAAAAATTGCTGTTGCTGTTGCTGTTGTTGTTGTTGTTGCTGTTTTTTTGGCCAAGTGTTGCGCTAACACACGGGCCACTTGCCACCGTGCCACACCGTGCAGCAGAGCCGCCGCAGCCAGTCAGCCTCTGGCTCTCGCTTTAAATGCAAAAGTTTTTTGTATAAATTTTTTCTCAGTTATTTTGCTGTGCCTCAACTTCTCCTGCTGCTTCTTCCTTCTTCCTCTTTATTTTTTTGCTACGGCTGCTGTTTATTTGATTTATGCGACATAATTCGAGGCGAACTTTGTGGCACACATAATTTAATTTTTGCCATCACAGTTCGTTGTTGTTGTTGCAGCCTGCAGTCCGTTTCTGTTTTTAATTATTTCCAATTTTGCAAATTTGCATTTTGCATAGTTTTTGTTGTTGTTTTTTTCTTTGTATTGTAAAGTTTTTGGCGCCTTTTGTTGCCATAGTTTGTTTGGCTGCTAATTGAAACGAGCATTAAAATTCTGTTTGCATAAAAAATGTAAAAGATTTAACAACTCTAGCACAGAGAGCGAGAGAGAGATAGAAAACTTGTCACTGTTCTGCTTTTGATTCAATTCTAATGAATGTGTCGATGCCGATGAAAATGTTTGAAAATCGAATTAAGAATTTTAGTTTTGGTCCATCACAGATTTCGTCGTCGACCTTTAATCATTTTTACAGCACATGACGAATTTATTAGTGAGCATTGAAAATCTTTAATTAACACGATGCTAATTGCAAATGAAAAGAGAGTGGAACGTGCATTTGCATTTATGAGCTGAGGCGGCGCAAAGACAAAAGAATATCTTAAATATAGAAATAGATTTATGACAGGGGAAATAACGGTCCGCATTACTATATAAAGATTAGCGATGAACTGATCTATCTCTTATAAACCTGTTGAAATGGCTGTTGGGTAAATAAACACTCATAGGCTTAAAGTTTTTACGTATATTTTGACGCGTTAATAATTAACACTTTTTCTTATGAATCTAGACATAAAAAGGCAATTTATAAATATAAATATGAATAGAGAATAGTCAACCAAGTTATAAAAAAACGCAAAAACAAACGCACACTTAAAAACAAATATAAATAGATATAAGTATATTAATAAATAAAAGTTAAATACAAATAAAAAATTATAAATTAAATGAAAAGTTTAAAAATTCGTGTAATAGCTTAAAAATATAATATATAAATTTATTAATTAATGTACTTTGAGTAAAAAATGATTTAAAAGTATAACATAAAAAACGTAAAATAAAGCTGTAAAAATATAATAAAATATTTATTTATAAAATTATAAAATCATAAAATAACATAAAATAACAAGAAAATAATTAAAAATAATAAAGGATACAAAATTATAAAGCTTTGAAAATATAAAAATATAAATTATTGTATCTTGCATAAAAAATGGTTTAAAAATATAATATGGAAAAATAGCTGTAGCCAAAGTGACTTTTATATCAATTTTATTTCTATATCAAACAAACTTAAATGTTCAGTTTAATATTGTTTAAATATGTCTTAAAAATGGTTACTTAAAATGCATTTCAATTTGCTATAAATGAATTAAACATTCAAATTTAAACAATGCCAAAATCAAACAACATATTACAAAGGTTTAAGAAATTTAAAATATTCAAGCCTAAAATCAGTGAGGCAAAATAATATGAAATAAATTCTCTTGAGCTCATCAAATTTCCTTGTCATTTCACAATTTAATTGTATACGATTACAAAATGACTTCTTTAATAAGAGAAAGAAGAAGCCAAGATGAAGAGGGAAAAATCGTTTAAAAGTAATTTAAAAATTGACAAAGATTGTGCAGCAATCGATTTTCGTGCATGTTTATTATGCGTAATTTATGTAGTTAAAAGCAAATTGCTTAAATATTTTGTGGCACATCGTTCCAAAGGGAACAGCAGCAGCAGCAGCAGCAGTTGCAGTTGGCATCATTATGATAGCAGCTTCAGCTCCAGTTGGTTTTTTGGTTGGCGCACGCCCAGGGACATGGACACGGATGGAGCTGGCAGCCGAGCAGCCGAGCAGCTGAGCCGGTGAGCTGGTTGGGGAGCAGCTGCCTCGGCATGTGGTCGAGCTCGTGGTCGCAGCTCCATTTGCACGCGCTCAAAATTAATACCAGTCAAGCTGCAAAAGGCCAAGCCAGGCAAAAAACACAAACAACATGAAATAAAAGTAGAGAAACAGCCAGCCAGGCCGGCGCAGCAGTTAACAAGAAATACACCTGCCCGACAGCCCGCAATGGCACTAACACACACACACACACACACACACACAGTTTTAAGGCAGTCAAATTTTCAACATGTGTAGCAAGCGGCCAAACCGAAAACCTACAAAAGGCGGCACAAAAATTATGATTACATTTTTTTTCTTTCATTCGTTTTTGGTGTGCGTTTTGTTGTTCGCTTTTTAGCACAACTAGAAAAATTGAGGATGTGGTTAAGCTCTGAAAAGAGGGAGAGTGAGTGAGTGAGAAAGAGAGAGATAGAGAGAGGTTGTAATACAAGACGGAGGGAGGGAAATAAAAAAGTGTAGAATGCTCAAATCTCTTTTGCCTACAAACTCGTAAATGCTGATGGCCCAAAACCAGGGAATACGGGCTATGTAAACCTGCGAATATGTAGGTTTATAGACATTCACACATATACATATATCCATCTTTGTGTGTGTGTCTTGACTATATAATCCCAGCGGTTTAGCCAGGCAAATTGAATTAAAGCTTAAACCTCGGCAAACGAACGGCTTTCGGCTCATAGCCGGACTTAGCACCGATTTGGCTTAGAGTCGTGCCTCAAAACGTGCTAAACTTTTGACGCACTTGTCTGAAACATGCCACCGTCACGCCCTCCCTTCCCTCGGCCCATCCTCTGTCCGGCTGGCAAGTGTGTGGGTTAATACGCAACCATTTTGCAGTGCATTGAACCTCGGCTAAGCTCGACGGCTAATCGGTGGGCAGCAGCAACGCCAGCAACACCAGCAGCTGGCTAAGAGAACTACTTACCAAGTACTCGTCCAGCGAGCCACTTGCTCTGATTAAAAAGAACTGCTGCAAATTATGTTGAACAGGTTGTGGGCAGCCGCTGGGCAAGGGAGGAGCCTGCTTAGCCGGCCCACATACAGCAAAGCAGCATAAAGTATTAAAAAAAATATATATGTTTAAAAGGGGGGCAGACTGACCGCAATAGCCAGAGGAAATGTTGCTCTGCCCCATTTGGAATTGGCCCAAAAAAAATGATATTTTTGCGTAATATTCTTAAACAGCTCTTCAAAGCTGCTTAGCATCTCACAGAGCGCTGAGAGAGTTGGAGTTTTTGGGTTTTGTTTTTAATTCTGTTGAGGCATTTAAAATTATGAAATCGCAAATTAACTTTTAGATTTTTACTTCTAGATAAACAATTTGTTAAAGAAATTATAGGAACATGACTTGTATTAAATTAATTCTAAACTATTATACAAATTTTTATTAGTCTGTTTGTAGAGAATTTTTTTTTTATTGCTTTAAAATTTTTTTAGTTTTTATTTATTTATATCCTAAATGCAAAGTCAGCGTCTAATTTCTTATGATTTTTTAATTTGTTTAATTCTTGTATTATTTGATGTATTTAATTTAATGCGTAATCTAAATAATTTTTGAATAATGAAAAATAAATTATTTTTTTTTGGTATTATTGTCATTGTATTAATTTGTCAAGTGCCATTAAAAAAATTAAAAGAAATTGTTTTTTTTTTTTTTTAGAATTATTTAAAAAAATACAGAGAATATTCAAAATGAATTGTTAAATAATTTTAAAAACAAAAATTTTATTAATATGGCTTATATATTGTTTTTCAAGCTTATAACTGTCCAATTAAATTTCACAACCATAAAAGCAAAAAAATATATATATTTTTTAAATATATATTTGTTTATTATTATTATTATTTTTTTTTAAATTATTATTTTTTATTTAAAAAATTATGGCTTAAAATATATATATATATTATTTTTTTCCAAAACTCCTCTTAAAAACTGTCGTAACTGTGACCTTTTATCCCTTACAAAGACGTAACGAATCTACTTTTCCATTTAGGTTTCAGCTTTGTTCCTGATATTGCCAAGTAATTTTATCTAAGCCTGAATATCTAGGGTTGTACAGAGCTCCTTCGAAGCACACGGAGTTCCGTGTGCTAGTTGTGGGCAAAAGCCATCTGCAGATTATTCAGTTGGCATCCTTTCACATTCATGTAGTAATATTTGCCAGCTCATGCTGGGGACAACTGACGACTGCAACTTTCCCAGCGAATTCCAGTGCCTGGTTCCATGCTGAGGCATTTACCTAATAGACCTACCAGTGTGTGCAACTCTGTTGAGGGTTCCAACCATCCGTGCTGCGCCCCCATCTCTCTCCCTCCCTCTCTCTCTCTCTCTCTGTCTCTCATGTTGGATAATTACAACCCCTGTCTTACCTTCTACATCTATGTAGTACCTCTGCTGTTTTTTCCTCATTTCGTTGTTGTTGTTGCTGTTGTTTACCATTTGTACAACTCACTCCCAGCTTTGACTTTGACTACCCGATGGATAGCATCCAGTCAGCCAGCAGCTTGGAGACCCGCACAAAATGCTGGTCATTTGTTTTTATGTAAATAAAATGCGCTTCCAAGTTGTTTCTGTAACTCGTATTGTTGTTGTTGTTGCAGTTGTTGTTGTTGTTGTTAGCTTATGCATATTTGCTTGTACTCAACGAGTCGCTCAGTCTGACACTCTTTTTTTTTTTTTGTAAAATATATATAAAATTTATATGTGTTCATTGTCGTTGTTGTTGTTTTTGTTGTTGTTGTTTGTATGTTTTGCAAACATTTTGCGCCGCCTTTGGCTGGGGCCTGGTCAAAAGCGCACAACAGTTTCCTTTTTACCCCTGTTACTAGTTGAAGTTGTTGTTGTTGCTGTTGTTGTTATGTTTTTTGCAAATTCACTTCCGCCACAGACTTTTGCCAGCCAAATATATAAAAAAAATGAAAAAATTAACACGAAAAGAGAGAAAGAAAAAAAATACACACACACACTTACAAATACTAATAATAACAAGCAGCAGAAAATTGCTTTGCGACTTTTGCAGCGTCTTTTGCTGCTGTTGTTGTTGTTGTTGTTGCTCTCTTCTTTGGCTAACATTTGCTTTGTGCAATAAAAATAAATAACAGTTTATGAAAATTTGCCAAAATATCAACAGCAACATCAACAGAAGCAGCAGCAACAATAACAGCAACAGCAACAACAAAGTGAAGTGACTTTTCCTGTTTTTGGCGGCGACGGCTTTGGGAACGCGTTCCGCTTTGACTTTTCATTCTATTGTAAAAAGGTTTTTCGTCGCTGCCCATTTAAAAGGCGTTGACAGCAATGAGTAGATTGAAGCGCAGTGGCGGGGTGTGGCGGGGAATGGAGGAGTGTGCAGTACATCTACTGCTCTCTGCCCTTAGCAACAGCCACCCGCCCATTAAACACCCCTCAAAGCAAATTTGTGCTAACGAGTTGTCGTCGCTCGTTTCGACTGCAAAAATTGTTAAAAAAAAAAATAGCAAAAAAAAAAATACCAAAAAACAACAGAAAATAAAGAAAAGCTGAACTGGAGCTACAAATAGGCTCAAGCCCATCATCGTGAACCGATGCTGCCAATGTGTGTTGTTGTTGCTGTTGTTGTTGCTGGCCGACGTGCTCCACCTCCTTAGCCGTTGTCTCTGTGCTAAATTGAACCAATTTTTTTTCGTGTGTGTGTTGTGTGTGTCTTTTATATCACTTTTTTTCTCAGCTTGTTTTTGTCTTATTCTGCACATGTGTGTGTGTGTGTTTTTTTAACTGCTCTACGCTTTCATTTTGTTTGTCTTTTTACAAACTCTCTCACACACACACATGTTTGCATATTTGTGCTTTATGTGCGCCTAGCACTGCGCTTATTTTGCACCACTTTGCGCGTCAAGTGGGTGAAAACCCACCGTGCAGCGTGCAGCTTGCCGTGCCGTCCACGAATGCGCTTTGAAAGCGTCGAGCTGTCTATGTCTCTATTCATGCGTGCCGTTGCCTACACAACCACCCAGCCACGCCCCACAGCGCCTATTTTCAATGCACCAAATACAACACACACGCACATACATGCATATATTTACATATATGCACATGTATTCGTTTACATATGTTGAGCATTAGAGATGGGCACGTTCGCCCCATCGATATTTGTTAATACGCGACCTTCTTTTGTTGACTTTTTTCACACGCTGACAAAATGCCAGCAGAGCATCAACGAAAACAATGGGCCATTGACATGATTTTCGATATACCATTTTATTTTACGCAAATTTTGAATTTTTATAAATTGACAATATTAGATTTTATTATGTACACACATACATATATACATCTATATATATATGTATATATATATATATATATATATATATATATATATAGCATAAAATATATGTAACATCCAATGAAAAATGTCGTCAGTCATTTCTAAATTATCATCATATCAGAGATTTTAAAATATTCTTATTTGTTCCTTTATATGTATATATATATTTTGTATATACTTAAAAGTATATGAAAATTGCTTGAATTCATGTGAGAATTTTCTAGTGAACAATTATTTACATATTAATTTTTTGTTGTTAATTTATTATGTGTAAAACAATTTTTTTGTAATCGCCAGACATTATTTGCATTATTTTTAAATAATTTTTATGTTTTTTTTTTTTTAATTTAATTTTAAATGCAAATATTTTTAAAACTAACCACAAATTTCCTGACATAATACATATAAATAAAATATATAATATATATTATAATATAATATATTATATACTTAATTATCTTTTTAATTAGTTCTTGTTGTTAATTTAAAAATATATACAAAATATTTTTATGTATTATATGAATTAATAATTATATATTATATTAAAAGCTGATAATTCATAATTATTTACATATTTAATGTATTTCTACACATGTTACGCCTTCATCTAAGGCTCAAATATCGAATTCAATTTGGCAATTTGTTCCATCTCAAGCAGAAAGTTTGCTGCGTTTGTTTGGTGTTTGAGCATGTTTGCAATTGCAGATTTACAGCCAATGCGCCTAGATTTGCTGGTGCGCGAGGCGTGGCCGTGAGAGTGCGAGTGAGTGTGGGACTGGGTGTGGGAGTGGGAGTGGGAGTGGGCGTGCGTGTGGTGTCAGTGGCACGGCACCTACCACGGCACTGGGTAGCTGTCGACGACTCCTACATATGCTCGACGTCTCCATCTCCGTCTCCGTCTCCCTCTCCCTCTCCGTCTCCATCTCCATCTGCATCTCCATTTCCATCATCGTCGGCAGCTGTCTGTCGTCAGCTGAAGCTGAAGTTGAGGCTGTGGCAACTGCGGTGGCAACTGGCGGCTGTTGGCTGCCACTGCCACTTGGTAGCTGCTCCGCTGCTCGCTCGCACTCGGGGTGGCAGTTGGCGGCTGGTTGCCATTGCATTTTCGGTCATTATTCAACGTCGTTGCAATTTGGCGCTGCTGCTGCTGTTGCTGCTGCTGTGGCAGTTCCAATGATGCATAATTTGTAGCGTTATATAAATGCAAGCTCTGTTGATATTTTTTATGCTAATTGCATGCAAGTAAAACTTAATACACCACACACACACACACATAGAGACCGAGACATACGGCTATGGCTGTAATTATGTGAGCCGGCGAAAAAAGAAAGTTGACAGTTAGGTGGCGTCAACGGCAGCCGCAGCCAGAGCAAACAAGTTGCAACAGTTGCAGTTGCTGTTGCTGCTTATGACGGGCCGCTCGTAACGAGCATATATGGCTGTATATAAATATACATGTATACATATATATATATATATACACATGTGTACAGTTAGGTGTTTGCATCTGATATATGCAATTATGCATGACGTTCAGATCAATCCGATAAAGCAGCCGCAACAGCAACAGAGAGGGAAAGAGGGAGAGAGAGAGAGCTCGTTCGCACACACACACACAGACAACACTGACAACAAAAAGCACGAAATAATAAAAATTTCTGCAAAAATATTGGGTTAAATATATGTAAGGTGTGAATACGTTAGCGGCTTATAACGGATATAGCCACGTCAACTGCAACTGCAACAGCAACAGCAACTGTAATTAAAGGCGTGGCACTGCCTGCTGATATTTGTGCTACAATTTATGGCCTTAATATACACTCGAGTGCATAAATAGCATTAATCTCAAACAAATAGAGCTTAAGTTCATTATCGTCAGTTTGTCAATGCGAGTTTCCATTCGATTTCCACATCATAAGGCCGAGCAGCCGCCGGCCAATTGAGCCTCTGTGATCCGCAGATAAAAGCAATAGCAAAAATTAGTTAGCGCAGATAATTTGAGATAACTGCAGGCTGTATACCGGCTAGTTAACTGCACGTTAACTTCTTGTTACCTGCAGCAATTCTCTATGCAGCTGGAGACTCGCATATTTAATTTGTTTATTATACGCAATTGCAGCATCATATTTGAATTTCAATTTAAACTAATGTGGTAGAGCAATTTTATTTCCTTTTTTGCAACTTGAAAGGGCTAAGCGCAATAGAGAACTAGAAATAATTGGTAAGACAACGCCGTTGGCCAATTAATTAAGTTTAGTACGCACGATGAGGCAGCTTGTTGGCATATGCTGCCATAAAAGCTGCCATAAAAAACGCTTTACGTACCAAATTACAAGTCAAACGCTAGCGGAAGCAGCCGTTAAAAGGCACTTAGTAGCGCCAAGCACACACACACACACACACACACACACACACACACACACACAGAGAGAGAAGCTGCTGCTGCTGCTGTGTTTGCTTTAAGCCAAAACATAAAAATTCATTAGACGCGCTTTCAATAAATTATCAAGCTGCATTAATACGCTTGATGCGCACTCGAATATGCGCTATCAATGGCCATTAATCTTGTCGGGGCGGCGCAAGGATCTAGCGACAAAAGTTGACGAGCTGCGCTTGTTGTTGCCTGAATTCGTTATGCTAACACGATTTGGCCAGACGTCTTTGGCTCATGCCCGCGCGCCCTTTGCCCATTGCGCAAGCCGAATTGGCTATGCAAAATAGAGAAAAATCTTTGTAGTCCAATTGCCAAGCTTCCAGTTGACTGCTCGATTGAGCTGTATGTGTGTGTGTGTGTGTGTGCGTTTGTTTGTGTGTTGTTCAAGTGCTGCCAATTAACAAGGCAGCCCTGGCAGCAGTGCGAATCGATATTTACTCAATTAATTTATTACTTCCGCCAGCAGCAGGGACAGCGACAGCGACAGCGACAGCAGCAGCAGCGATTTTTCATTCATAAAAAAAAGTCAGCTCAACTCACAAAAGTTGGCCAACAAAAGCTGATGAAGCGTCGTCAGCGTCAGCGTCAGCGTCGCTGTCAGCGCCTAAGCGTCGTGCGAGCTTTCAAGTCATTCGCTGCCACAGGAAGCAATCATCGTGCTACAAGTCATATTAACTTACGTTCGCTGCACAAAAACAAAAACAAAAAGAAAAAAAGAAAATATATATATATATATATATATATGTTGAAAGAAAAACAAAACAAGTAAAAAAGCTCTAATCGAGACTGCTCGACTACGAGATCCCCTGAACCCTTGGAGCAATAGATATTTCAATAATTTTTCGCGTCTTTCAGCTTACATAAGAAACACGACACGACCTGCGAACTGCGAACTGCGACACACATACACTCACACATGCATACACACACAAACGCACACACAGGCACACATACACACACACGCATACAGACACACATACACACACACATACACACACACATACACAAACACATACACACACAAGCACCCACGCATAAACACGCATGGGCTGCAGTGTGCGCTTACTATGAGAAATTAATTGTTTAATAACTTTTTTTATGGACGTACGATCTTCATGAAACTTTCAGATTATGATTATAACATGAATATACATGTAATTGTCAAAGCACAAGTCTCTAGTATTTGAAATACGCTTTTTACAAAAGTGAGGGTGAGGGGGTGAATTTAGAGGTGGGGGTAAATTTTAGCAAAAACCGAAATTGTATAAATTGCATATAAGCATACATTAAAAATTTGGAGATTCTACCAATAAAGGTGTGGAAGATATAATTTTATAACTGGGTTTCGATAAGGTTTTTTATCGATAAAAAAAGATCGGGTTGAGTTATCGATTTTTAATGATAAACTTGATATGCGCGCTGTAATTACGGACATTTTAAAAAAAATTTGAAGTCTCTAGCTCTTATATCTTCTGAAATCGACGCGTTCATACATACGGACAGACGGACAGACGGACAGACGGACAGACAGACGGACACGGCCAAATCAACTCAGCTCGTCGCCCTGATCAAGAATATATATACTTTGTGGGGTCTGCCACGCCTCCTTCTGCCTGTTACATACATTTCAACAAAACCATTATACCCTGATTTCCCATTGAAAATGGGTTCAGGGTATAATAAAAACCTGAACAGAGAACACAGAGCCCAGACCAAGCTACGCAGAATCACAGCAAAAGCAAAAAACAGAAGCTGAAGCGAGCCAGCTGGGCCGGTTCCAGCTACACACAGATCGACGCTTAAACTGGAGCGGAGTTGCTGGGATCTGGGAGCTGGGAGCGGGAACTCTGCCTGGATGGTCAGCATATGTTGTCCGACAAGTTTGCGCATGCGAAAGTTGAGCTCGGAGTGCATGAAACTATCAATGAAGGAGGCCTCTTGTGCGTTGAACTGGTGCTTCCCAGGCCAGCTAAACGCGAGCAGGTGCAGCTCACACAAACACACACACGCACACACACTTGCACGCACACTCACTCACACACACTGTAGCACATTTCATAATGATGGATGGCTATGAGTTGTTTGTGTGCGCGACGCGCCTAAGCCGGTTTTTGGACAGCGACAGCGGCAGCAGTTGTCAGTATCTGTTTCCCCTCTGCTGCCTCAATTAAACTGCCAGAAACGTGGTCGAAAACCCACAAAAGTGTACGGTAACTGTGTCCCAAAAAAACAACAACAACAACAACAACAGCAACAGCAACAAAACACGAAAATTAAAATAAGCAACAAAAAATTGAATTAAAAACAAGACGCGACACTGTGAAAATTGTTTAAAGCTGTTTCGTTTATTCAATTTGCCTTGGCAATTTCCAAGAACAGCAAGAGGCAAGAGCTAACAAGCCTCAATTGCTATTGGAAATTGTATTACAAATATATATGCATTCACATTATATAGTGTGGGAAAAGGTTTCCACATATTCACTTGAGTTATGAATCTAAAATTAGATATAGAAATAGTTTTTCATTTGAATTCGAAACTCAATTGGCAACGTCAGAGAATAACAATTAAAATTATTTGGGGCATGAAGCTAATTTTGAATATAGTTATGATGGGAGGATCTTAGTAAATATATTTTATTTAATTTTTTTTTTTTTTTTTTTTTTTAGTATTTTTCATATGGGTTTATATATCTTTGTAGTTAAGTTATAAAAGTTTTTATGACTGTGTGTTTCTATACTATTTTTGGTGTATTTTATTTTATTTAGTGTATTCATGTTGATGAATAATTTATGAATAATTTCATTTGATCGAATTTTAAATATATATATAAAATATATATGATATTTCCTATAAGTCTCTCTTAGACTTTAGATCAGCATTGTTTAAGCCGCCTTCAATTCATCCAAAGATGATATTAAATATATGTCTTTAGTAATTCTTGAATCGTTCTTAGTTCGTTCGTAAATTAACTATGTGGCTTATACAAAATATTTGGTAATGTTGTTTGGTAATTGATGAATTCGCAGTAAGGATAAGGCCAAACCTTTGCTCGATGTTGACTTCGCCACTTCCTGCTTCGAAACTCTGTCAGCCCAAGTAAACCGACCGATCGCCTCAGGTTTCAAGTTCAAAGTGTTCTGATTCAGTTCATTTCAGAGCCTGATTAGAGTGCAGAGTGCTCTAATATACTCTCTCTCTCTCTCTCTCTCTCTCTCTCTCTCTCTCTCTCTCTCTCTCTCTCTCTCTCTCAAGTCAAGTACACGATTAACCCAAATGCAAATGCCTCACTTATTACTCACTCAAGTGGCTTAAGAGCTATTACAATATTGCTATTAGTAAACCAAATCATCCAGCCTCTCGCAACAGAAACCTCAGCTGTTTTTGATTAATTTCGTTTTGATTAGATATTCCGTAAGATATTCATGTAAGAAATAACAATTTAAATAAACAAAGCTAAACAAAAATTTACAAAAAATAACAGAAAATGAAGACAAGACTTCAGCAATCAGTCAGTTGTCTAGGGTTTATCTCATGGGCAAAGCTTTGATCTAACGCCAATCAATTAGTTAGTCAATCTGCTTGTTGCTATATCTTTAGTTGGCATTTACATACATAATTAATAACTGACTGCTCCTACGCATCATGACTAAAAATATATATGTTTTAAGTTTAGCAGCTGCTTAGCATTAGTAACATGAATATTAACAACAACAACAACAACAGCAGCAGCAACTTTTGTGAGCTCTTGGCTCTTGTGTTTTGACCGCGTGTTAATTTTGACAAATGAACAATTTGGTTGCTGGGCATGTGGAGCATTATTCCCACCCGGCTTGTCTATAATTTACAAATTCGGACTAAACAGCAACGGCGACGGCGACGGCTTTGCTTAATTATGGCTCCCATCGTTTGCTGGCCTTTGTCTTGGCTCTTGTCTGTTGTCTCTTGTCTGTTGTCCGCTGTCCGCTGTCCGCTGTCCATTGTCGGCTGTTGTCTCTTGTTGTTGGCCTCAAAGTAATCAGATTGTAGCCATTAATCTGGCCAGTGTGGCCGTGTTTCGTATCTTTTGGCTTTTTGGTGTCGCTTGATTATCTAACTTTTGGCTAGGGGCCCGCAGACAGTTGTTATGCTCGAGCAGTTTTTCAAACGCCCTCAGATAACTTGAATTTCAGGCCCGACGCGCTTGACTGGCTTTTCAGTTCTTAGACTCGGAGACTGCAGTGCAAAATGAAATGTCTTAACTTATCTGTATATATTGCGCCTTCAAATTCAAATTCAAATTCGAAAATGAAACAGAATCTTTTGAGCATTGCCCGCACGTCTCTCTTTATGCATTGTATTAGTCTTACTTAATGTTCACATCCTTGAAAACATAAATAGGTAATACGAACATTTTGGTCCGCAATCAGACGGCCATTAAACTTTTTCAAAAATAAAACCGAGCTGAGCTGGCTTCCACACGAAAGCTGCAAACAAACAATCCCACAGTTAAAAAAGTTTAAATCTGCATACATAAATAATATGAAACAAAAAGGCAAACACAATACTCGAAAATAAACTTAAAAAAAAAAAAAACAACAACAACAAATGAAACAACTTTTCAACAGGCCCGCAAAACCCATTCATGGATGGATGTGACGTGAGTGTGCGGGTACAAGGCAATAAAAATAAAACAAAATAAAAATCAAATGGAATTGCATACATAACATTTACATATACTTATTTATAGTTGACTTAATGAGCAAAATAAAAAAATACCAAAAATTATACATATTGTTTTTACGACTCGCAGGATGGAAAAAAGAAAAAAGAAAAAAAAAAAACTGCATTCGCATAAAATATTTCCGAGCTATATAAATTTAAATGTATCGCTTTAACTAATATAAATTTAGCAATTTTTTATGGACGTGAAAAAATTGCTTAATTTGCGACTATTAGCTGAAGCTGAGCTCCAAATGGTTTAATCACCGAAATTTATTTGAAAATGGCGATAAAAGGAAACGAATCGAAATGGCTTTGAATTTATGTTTCTCATATTTTGATAAATTTTATTCAAAATTTTCGCTGATTTTATGCACATTTTTTATCTGTTGCTGTTTCCTGTAGTTTATAAAGAGTGTTGCTTGAAATTTATTTTGTGTGCTGCGATTATTTATGATTTCTGAGACGTGGCCTCATTTATAATTTACGACTGGCTTGAAGTGTATTAACTACATGAGTTGATTTAAATGACTTCGAAATCTAATTTGTAATTAATATCTAAGTTGGATGTTGAAGTTTTTAACATTTCTAACCCAGTTGCGGGCCAAACTCATTTCCAAGTCTAAGTCGCACACTTAAAGTTCAGCACGTCAATAAAAACAGCAAAAATATGTAGTTTGACCTTTTGGCTAGACAGACAAACGGACGGACAGACAGACAAGTGGCTTGGCAAGCCAAGAGGTTCAGCGAGGGGCAGAGAGGAAAAAACATAATACCGAGCCAGCGGGCCAATTGGGCCCAGACATTATAATTATGCAGCTGCCACATACAGCAGTCAGTAACGGCAAACAGCAACTGCAACAGCAAACGGCAACAGTCAAGTGTGGCATGCAATGGCTTTGGCTCCGGCTCCGGCTTCGGCTTCGTGTCTTGGCATTTGGCAAACGACAAGTGCAGCCGTCGATTGCTGTCGATCCGGCGCACTGGCGATCCGTCGATCCGCCAATTCGCGCAGCGCATTAAACTAAGCCGGGCAAAAACGTCAAAGCCAGGTGCGTGCTCTGGGTGCCCGAGACAAAGGCAGAGGAGGAGGAGGGGCAGGCGAGTGTGAGACTGAGTCTGAGACCAGTTCGCTGAATATACATATAGAGAAACCTAAAGCTAGAGCTGCGCTTTGAGCAGCCCCTCGCATTGGCTGGCTTCGAATTGAAATTCAGTTTAATATGCGCCACAACTCAAAGCCTCGACGCTTCGCTGTTTCGCTGTTTCGGCAGGGGGATTGTCCGTCCGTCTGCTGGCGCGGCCCACGTTGCTGTCTGTCTTTGTGAGCCGAGCCAAGCCGAGCCGAGTCGAGCCATTCATATGGCGTTTGCCATTCATAAACCCGTATTTGAGGCACGTAGGCTGCGGCGACAGCTCAGTTAGTTAGTGGCACTCGAACTGGTTTTTCTAAGCCATGGCTAGCACTAAATGTTGATTTTTACTTCTTTATGAGCATATGAGCAAACGTATTGCTCCACCATCGGCCGGCTAGATTTCTTATTCAAATGCCCTATAGGCCCAGTCGACTGTGGGTTGTGTCAATGGACCAGCTGCTTCTACGTGTGTTTGCCGCTGGCCGCTGGCCGATGTGTGGGCGTGTGGGCTTAGCTTAAAGACCGGTAGTTGGTGCCGTTAAGGCCTAAAAATAACGCGTTAAAAGCAGCTCACACCCGTACCTCCCTCGCCCTCCCTCTCCCTCTCCCACTCACAAACATAAAAAGTACAACGAAACAAATATTCGAACTCCAAAAAAAAAAAGCAAACAAAAAATTAATTTGCCTGCCACAGAATATAACAAAAAATGAGAAGAACAAGAAGTCCCACAAACTTTGTCCATTTGCAGGCAAACACCCAGCGAAGTTTTACGAGCGCACTAAATAATATTTTGTTGCATATTTTAAGGCGCGCCCAGTTCGTCCTCATTGCTAAATTCAAACTTTGTCCTATATATATACAGCAGAATATGTATATATTTCAAATACATATATATATAATTCATTTTCATAGACTGCCGACTCAGTGTCTGCTTCTTCTTTAAGTTTGTGTGTGTGTGTGTGTGTGTGTTTGTTTTCTGTTCTGGCCTAGGTGTTGTCCATGATTTTTATGCTTGCCCAAAATTTATGACTAATAAAATTTGTCAATTTCTCGTTTTCTTCTGCTTTTCATTTTTAACCAAATTACATATTTTTCCCCTCGTCGGAGTTGTATGTGTGTGTGGGTGTTAAAAATCTTTTAACCCACGCATCGGTGACAACAATAACAAAATTGACAACCGGACGAACGCATAAGCCAACGAATGTTTTGCTGAGTGGCTTACAGTCATAAAATCATCAACTCTATTACAGTTCTCTGTTATTTTATTTTCAAAAAAAAAAAAAAAAAAAAAAAAAAAAAAAAAAAGATATGAATATACAACAACAATAACGCCAACAAGCAAATCTGTTTGTATTTTTGTCATTTTCTTTTCTCGGCTCTTCCGCATGCTGTCAAATTCGGGCTTAGACTCATCATATGCATAGTATTTTTAGATTTTATTCATAAAAGTATATGCATATCGTTTTCAGAGCTCCATTTTGGTTTATTTATGTTTTTGCAAATTTGTGCGCTTAGCTAAATATTTTGGTATTTAAATTGTTGAAGATGAAAAGAATGCCAGACTTAATTTAACTAATTGCCTAGCCCGCATAGGCTAGCCACAAAATACTTTCAGTTTTCAAAATATTTTTTGCTCTTGTTGTATTTTGTGCTGCGGTCAAACTCAGAGCAACAGCAGCACGAAAAAAAATAAAAATATATAAATAATAAAAAAAAAAATTATTTATAAAACAGAAAGTATTTGCTTGCATATTTGAATACAAAAATAAATTCAGAAAAAAAAAAATAGTTGACAACCGCAGAGTTCAAAAGGGGCAATAATTTTTATTAATTAATTAAAGATGAAAGCGTCGGTTAGCATTGAATGGAGCAGCAACTGAAGCTGGGTGCACATCGTCTTTGTTCCAGTGCTCCCATCTCACATCTTCCCTCTCACTTCTCACTTCTCGCCACTCCCCTCTTCCGTCGCCCGTTCATGTTCATCTAAAATGCTCATGAAGCAGAAAATAATTAATGTTAATGCTATGGCTGGCTGGGTTACTTGACTCTGTCTCTCCCTGCCCCTCTCCCTCTACCCTCTGGCCAGCCCATGGTCTGTTCCCGGGAATGGCGCTCTAATTTGTACAGACCGCAAAGTTCATAGCAAATTAGTTGATTAGTTTAACGTCGCTGCCAAAGAGCCTGTCCGTTTTTGACAGCCAGCTGGATGGGTGTGAGTGGTGGGTGTGTGTATGTGTGTGTGTGTGTAGAACCATTTGATATGGCTGGTCACATTTGTTCAGCTGCAAATTTTATAATTTAATCAGTGCACAGGGCACACAACACAACACAACAAGAGAGACATAAAGACAGAGACAGACTTGGTAATGCGGCAATTTGTGTGAAATTTACCAAGGCTTACTCTGTGTGGAAGTGCGAGAGAGACAGAGAGAGAGAGAGAGAGTGACTCAGAGTGAGTGTGGAAGAGAGACCATTTTGAAAGTCCCATTGCCACTGAGAATGTTATTGTGGGCTGTGCGATTCGCGCGAGTCAAATGCGTTTTATTGTGAATTTATTAAGCGTGCCCAAGGCGAACATTAAACGGACGGAGCGCTGCAGACGGACGGACAGCCAGACAGCAGGGCCACAGCCATAAAGATAGCCAAGAGCGGCTGCTGCTGCTGCTGCTGCGACAATAAAGGAGGAATATTGAAATCGACGGCAAGTGAATATGAAAGATGAAGTCGAGATAAAGGATGCTGGCAATTTCGTTATTTTGTTATTGAAAATATGAAAACAAGCTCAAAGCGAATCAATAGACGACAATGAAAGTGTTTATATATGCATATGACAATAAATATTGAATAACGAGGACGTTGGATTCCCTTCGACAAAGCCCTGCAATTGATTTAATGCTTAGACATTACGTAATCAGATGCGGGAAATTGTTTTCCTCTTGCGCATCCATTAACTGAGGCGAGCTTCAGTTTCCAACCTAATTAGCCTTTAGATTAGAAGTGTTTTATTTACGGCAAACCGGTCTGATCTATTTAAGTCGAAAGTATTTGCCATTTGCGACACGTATCCGAAGAGCATAAAAAATGAGTTTTCATATTTCTAAAGAGGCGACGACGCGACGTTGATATTCGAGACGAGCTGGCCGAAGTATGCAAAACTAGTTTAACTTGAATGCTCAAGTTTCCTTTGCGAAGATTGATAGACGAACGCTATGCGGGCTCGAAATTTATAATTCAAAAGACTTCTATTTTTATTTAAAGACTTCATTATAAATGGAACAAGAAGCTGTGCCAAATTCCGTGGAATTAGCCGTAGCTGTAGTTAAATTGCCTGCTCGTCTAAAATCTCCTCAGATTTTCCACCTTGTGCATGTCCTTATGCGCTCGAGCGAGAGCAGCTCGACGGATAAATGATCCAGCAATCTTGTTGGCCAAAGCGGCTCAGCATCGAGTGCACACGATTTACTTAGCTGGCTCTCAAATTATAAGCCTTTCCACATATCCAAGCGGGGCGAGGAGGGCTGCCACTGCTCCTGCTGCTGCTGCTGCTGGCGTGTGGTGAGCTCTAAGCCACATGTTGAAAATAATTGTCATGGCTACCCAGAAATCCTCTGCGCAGCGCCGTTTAAAACAATTCCAAACACTTTGTGGGCGCTTAACATAGCTGACAACAAATTTGACACCAAAGCCGCTTTAATCAATATAATAAAAGACATTTGTTAAATTAACAAAGCGCGTAGCGCCGCCACCACCGCCAGCAACAACAGCAACACAGCCACAATAACAACATGGATAAGCAAACAAAAACAAAAAAGAACAAAAAACATGAAAAAAAAAACAGAAGAAATTTTAATTAAATTTATAACGCAAAGCCGCAAAGAGCGCCTAGAAGCTCTATGGGAAAAGATTTATGTGACCGTTAATTTTGTCAAAGTCATTCGTATGGCTTGTTGTAGTTGCTGTTGTTGTTGTTGTTGTTGTTGCTGTTGCTGTTGCTGCTGCTGCTGCTGTTGGCTGTGTGCACGCTAAGTGTCCTGACGCTAAAAGGAGTGCGAGAAAAAACCTCACCGGATTTCCTGTGATATGCCACAATATTTTCCATTAACGCACTGAAGTTGCAGGCAAACAGAGCAAACCGAAAACAGAAACAGCGGCAAAACTGAAAACTGGTCTTGATAAGACAGCAGCAACAGCAGCAGCAGCAACATCAGCAGCATCAGTTTGAATAAAAAGAAGAGAAGAGAAAAATAAAAACAACAGACGGCGAGAAAAAAAGACAAAAAGCGTTGAGCAAAATGTGCGTTGGCAGCGCAGCAGCAGAGCAGCAGCAGCGCAGCAGTTTCCCGGGCCAGGTTCAGGTTTAGGTCCAGGCCACTTCAGCATGGATTGTCTGTGGACAAGCACACACACACACACGCACACGCACACACGCACACTGTATAGGCTCGTAGTGAGGCTGACTGGCTCCTGCCTGCCTGCTGTGCGACAGTCGCTGGCTTTATATGAGTTAATGACTTGTAGATAGTTTAACTTACAAAGCAGAGACAAAGCAAGAGAGAGAGAGTGAGGAGGAGTGAGAGCGAGAGAGCTGTAGATGGACGCCCCAACAGGGGAGTGTGTGCTCTCTAAAGGGGTTGCGTTGACCATTAGTGCGACATCCGGCGTTGCGCATCGCTTGCCAGAGCCCGCACGTAAATGTCGGCCATGCTCAAAACTATTAGCAGCTTTGCGTTTGGGCCAGCACTCGCACTAGCTATGGCTATAGCTATAGCTATCGCACTCGCACTTGCACTCGCAGTCGCACTTACTTAGCTTGTGGCCAAGTTTGAGTCGAAGGCACAGGATCGACATCAGCAACATCATCAACATCAG
Source organism: Drosophila arizonae (assembly GCF_054131065.1). Lineage (NCBI taxonomy): Eukaryota > Metazoa > Arthropoda > Insecta > Diptera > Drosophilidae > Drosophila > Drosophila arizonae. The sequence continues at coordinate 17,501,704 of NC_142925.1, read as the reverse complement.
CATCGAGTGGCATGGAACGGTTTTTGTGGTTAAGCTGTTAGTTTAGTTTGCGTACAATTTGTGGGCCCAGTTGACAATTACAGACCCTTGGAAGACAATTTAGTTGAGCAGGACAGGGAGAGGGAGAGGGAGAGGGAGAGGGAGAGGGAGAGGGAGAGGGAGAGCGAGAGTGAGTGCTACCGACTCCTTGCGCCCTGACCACTGGCCAACAGCCAACGGCCTAAAGGCATGAATGAAATGCTAAACCGGTTTACTTTAGCCGCCTTCTGTTACGTCTTTTCATTTACTTTGCACTTTACTTCACTTTACAGCCAGTGAAGTGTTTTTTGTTTTCTATACCCTGCAGCTGCATTTGAATTGGGAAGTAAGGGTATACCCATTTTGTGGGAGTGTTTGGAGGAGGCGTGGCAGACTCTGTTGAGTATAATTATATTCTTAATCAGCATGGGCTGAAATGATTCAGTCCTATCCTGTTATACCCCTAGATCTCAGCGTATCTAAGGCATAGAAAATTGAAATTTATAGCTCACATGAATATCTAAAAAAAATCGATAATTATTACTGCTCGAATGTTATCGATTATATATTATAAATTTTCAGTTATTGTATTGTATATTATATATGTTTAATTATTTTAATATATGTTCTATACAATTTAGACATTTGTTGCATTTGATACGAGGTATCTCGCAGTCGCACAGCCCGTCTAGAGTTTTCTTGCATGTTGTTTCTTTAGTTTGTGTGCTGGTCTGGCCTGCCAGTGCTTCCTACTGTCACACTTCAAGGATTTCTTTGTTGGCCATCCTGCCCTGCATATGTGTGACAATTACCCATTGCTTATTGTCTTCCATGTAGTGAGTGAGAGAGGTGTACATATACATATATACCACATACATACATGCTTGGCCTGAGCAGTGGGGGGTGACTTCGTAATGACACTAAATGAGTTGTAGCCAACCGGAGATGGGGACTGGGCTTGGCCTCTGTTTTTCTCGACATTTTCGTTGTTGTCGTCGTCGTCGACGCAAAACCTGTCAAGTTGTGCAGTTTTTTCTGCTGCTGTTGTTGTTGTTGTTGTTGTTGTTGTTGGTTAATTGCTGCAGGAAATGTTCTGGCTGTGCAGTTTGGTCAACTGTCTCTTGGTCTTTGGTCTTAATTGCATGAACTTTGGGCCAAGTTAATGCGGACCTATGCAAATTGAAGCGCGCCCAAAAAAACCAAGAGCAAAAAAAAAAAAAAAAAAAAAAAAAAAGCGAGTGACTAACTTGCAGCTGCGGGTGGTCGTTTCCGTTGATGGTGACCGAATCATATTCAATGGATAGCTCTATCTAAATGCAGACAAACATATATGTATATCTGTAGAACAAATGTTTCTATGTATCTGTGTATGTAAATGCGTTCTTCTCTATATGTATATGTATATGTATATGTATATTGTGGTTCATTTCGTGCTCAAGTCCAACGGAAATCGAGCTCGTTTCAAGACCGTGCAGCCTCGCTGGCTTCTTGTGTACGACAAATAATCAATTAATCCATTGATGAAGTCCACGACAGCGACGTTTATTTGTTGAGCCATTTGTAGGCACGTCTCACGCAGTGTTTGAATGTTGGCCTTAGCTGCTTGCAGGCTCGCACAGTGGCACAAAAACTATGCAATCAATTAAACATGGTTTTCTTATGAGAAAAAACAAATGCTTTTGTTGCTGTTATTGTTGTTGTTGTTATTATTAAACGAGTTTAATTTAACTTTGGCTTGTCTGCGAGCTGAAACCAATTGAACTTGTTTTGATTGGCAGCCAAGTTAAAAATGAGCTAACAATTATAATAAATGATAATTGATTGCAATCGCCAAGTTCTGATTTGAAAAATGAAGTGATTTAAAAATAAAAAATATAAAATATACATGAAACCAGTTTTAATTTGCATATTGCCAGTTGACTAAAGTTTGGCCTGATTGCCAATCAAGCATTTCCATTTGGGTCTCTCTTTGTCTGTCTGTCTGCCTGTCTATCTGTCGCTTCTTTGTTCTCTTGTCTCTTGATTGATGAATGTAATGAACTTCAGCTGTTTGCCCGAGTTTTCGCACTTAATTTCCCTTGATTTAAGTTCTCTGGCATTTTCCTCACAGTTTTCTATGACCCAGTGACACTGTGCGTGCTTTTATGTGTATTACCTATGTAGATTGCTCTAATGCTGATTAGGTCGACGACAACACACACACACACATGCACACACACGCACACGAATCGAGTCACATACTCGAGCACATATACACGGCTAAGTAGTCGGTTCAATTTGGTATCGAACGTGGCCTGCTCTTTTCTTTAAGACATTTTAATGCTAATGAGCCGCAAGCTGTAGACCCACTTCGGTTCGTTTCGGTGTGGGTTGATGTAGCGACACACAGACTGGCAGCGGGCAGACCCGCTGATGAAGACAGAAGGCAGACAGCCGGCGAGCCGGACGGACTTGTCCATGTCTCAATGACAGACTCAAAGTGCCCTGACATACACACACACGCACACCTACACACATGTTAGTCATGCACGTGTGTGTGTGCGAAACAAATAAAAGAAAAAAAAACAAAAACTGCATAACACAAAATAAAAGTTGTTCCAAATTAGTGAGATGTGACTGGGCTGCCTCGTCGAGTCTTATGCTCAAGTAATGTGTATTTTATGTGTGGGCTGCGAGAAATAGGTAACTGTAACTGTAGCTCCCACTGTGACGGTGACTGCGACTGCGACTGCGACTGGGTCGGGTGACAGGTCGCTGCCAATTGAACTAGACTCCACCCGCTACCCGCTACCCGTTGCCCGTTACCAACTACGTGCGCAATTGTCGAACGTGCCGATTAACAATATGCGAATTTGTTTTCCCATCTCATCCTCTCTGCAGCTGGCGTAGGCGGCACTGCCTCGGCTGATGCTCCGCAAGCAGCGGCGCCTGCTGTGCAACGGTTCCGAGTTACCCCCCACGATCTGCAGATACTGGAGGGCACCGATACGCTGATGCGCTGCGAGGTGGAGTCGCGCGCCGGCAAGGTTCAATGGACAAAGGATGGCTTCGCGCTGGGCTTCTCGGCCGTCATTCCGGGCTTTCCGCGCTACTCGGTGCTGGTGGACAAGGCGCACGGCACCTACAACTTGCAGATTAAGAATGCCACGCTCGAGGACGACGCCGAGTACCAGTGCCAGGTGGGCCCGGCAGCTGGCAATCCGGCCATACGCGCCAATGCCAAGCTGAGCATCGTGGCAGCGCCCAGCAGCATTTCCATCGATGGCTATGCACGCAACGCCAAGGTGGAGGTCATCGAACGCCAGAACCTAACGCTGCAGTGCATCACCGAGAATGCTAATCCGGCGGCGGAGATTGTCTGGTATCAGGGCGAGACGCCGTTGACATTGGGTAAGCCTCGCATTAATGCAAACTCCCTCGTCCCAGTCTAACCTGTCCAACCGCCCGCAGAGCCCATTGTCTCAGTGAATCAAACGTCAGCGAAGCGTTTCCGCACCAGCTCCACATTGCATCTGCAGCCACGCGCCCAGGACGACTACAAGGAATACTCCTGCGAGGCGCGCCACAAGGCGTTGCCCCCGGATGTGCCCATGCGCGCTCAAGTCCAGCTCTCTGTGCTATGTAAGTCTCATGCTTCTCATTCCCCAGCAACAAGAGATTATTCCCAAGACCCCTCAAACACAATTAGATCCACCCGGACCGCCATTCTTTGAGGGCTACAGCCAAGGCGAGACCTTGCGCCGCGGCCAGGAGTTGCAAATTGCGTGCCGCAGTCGCGGCGGCAATCCGCCGGCTCAGTTGGTCTGGTATCGCAATGGCGAGGTCGTCAATTCGCCCCAACGCACCTCGGGTCGCCTCTCGGAGAATGTCTACAAGTTTACGGCGAATGCCTCGGACAATGGCGCCAATCTGGTCTGCGAGGCCAAGAATCTGCTATCGAATACGCCGCTGCGGGCCGAGCTCAATCTAACTGTTCTATGTGAGTCTCCCTGAATTATTTGAGAAGCTTTTCAGTTGCCTATAAACCAAAGCGTGTTCCCATATAGACGCACCGAAGGATGTCTTTCTGAGCGGCGCCACCCAGGCCAAGGTGGGCGATGCAGTGCAGCTGAGCTGTGTGACGGCTCCCTCGAATCCCCCGGCGCGTATCAGCTGGTCCATGAACGGACGCCCCCTGACCAACAGCACCTTCAAGACGACGAGCAGCGCTGACGGCGGCTGGGTGAGCAGCTCCAACATCACCCTGAACATCGATTCTCAGAGTCGCACGTTCATCGCTGTTTGCCATGCGCTCAATGCGGAGCTCTCCCAGAATGTTGTGGGCTCCCACACAGTGAATGTTTTGTGTGAGTGTGATGAGAGTGGTAGACTCAGCCTTGGGCAGTTCTCTTTAGCTATTTGCCTTGCCCCCTTCAGATCCGCCCTCGCCTCCACTGCTGACCGGCTACAATGACGGCGATATACTCATCTCCGGCTCGATCCTGAAACTGCAGTGCAGCTCCGCTGGCGGCAATCCTCCCCCGACTCTGCAGTGGTACAAGAACGATAAGCGCCTCAATGCCGCCTCCAAGGTGACCGACAACAAAATCAGCTCGGAGCTGTCGCTGCTGGTGAATGCCTCCGACAATAATGCCATCTACAAGTGTGAGGTGCAGAATGCAGCCATCGAGATCCCGTTATTCGCCACTAAGACTCTCGGTGTGCATTGTGAGTAGCGATTGCGTTCAGCCCTTTGGCCCCATTTCTCTGACATTGTAATTTCATTGGCCGTTTAGTTCCGCCGGAGACTGTCAAAATTAGTGTGTCGCCCAAGAACCTGGTGCCCGGCATCCGGGCCAAGCTCATCTGCGACTCCAGCTCCAGTAATCCGCCGGCCAAAATCAGCTGGTGGAAGGATGGCATACCTGTGGAGGGCCTCAACCTGGCCAACAGGCCCGGCCTCTGGGGCGGCTCGGTGTCCACCCTCGAGATGCACGTGAACATCACCCAGGACCTCGATGGCTCCATCTACACCTGCCAGAGCCACAACGAAGTGCTGCAGCGCAGCGTTCACGAGACCATCAGCCTGGACATACTCTGTAAGTGGCCCGAGCTCACATCCCACTGATATTTGTCCTCTGACCAGCTCATTCCCATTCCGCGCAGTTCCTCCCAAGTTCGATGTCGCGCAGATAACCAGCTTTGTGGGTGTCGAGGGCTCGCCGCTGCAAGTCGAGCTGCATGCGAGCGGCAATCCAATGTCGATTAGCTATACCTGGACCAAGGACGGTCTGCCCATTAGCAGCAACCCGTTGAGCGGCCAGCGGCTGGTATCGGATGGACCCAGACTCAATATAAGTCGGCTCAGCCGCAACGATGCGGGCGTCTATGTGTGCGAGGCCCTCAACACACAAGGCACAGCCCTGCTGGAGATTCAAGTGATTGTGGAATGTAAGTACTCCGTAGTCGGATTGCCCACTTTTGGCCAGTTGCTCAGTCGCTGATTTCGCTTGTCCATTAGATGCACCCGTTATTACCTCCGTCACCGAGGGTCAGAGCTTTGCGCCTGGCGAACAGGCTGTGCTGGCCTGTCAAGTGCAAGCCCGCCCCTTGGAGGCCGCCCATGTGCGTTGGTCCCGACCCGGCTACGATTTCGCCACTCGCACCACGTCCAGCTTCGAGAACAACACCGCGCTACTGCACATCGATAATGTTCAGCGTGGCGATATTGGCAATTTCACGTGCACTGTGGACAATCAGCGCGGACCCCCAGCCTCCCAGAACGTGGTGCTTGTTGTGCAGAGTAAGTGGCCAGAGCCCCGTTTGTGCCCATAGCAGCTAATCATTGATTACTTTCCATCGGTTTTTGATTGATTGCAGCCTCGCCGGAGATTGATCACTCGCCGGCGTACACGCGCTTTGCGGCTCGCCTGGGCGTACGGGCTCAGCTCATTTGCCGTGCCTTGGCCGCGCCCCAGCCCAGTTTCATTTGGCGTCGCCATGGCAAGGACCTGAAGATGCAGCGACGCAACAAGTTCACCACCGTCGAGCGTCAGGTGGATCCGCTCCACTTTGAGTCCGCCTTGCTTGTGGAGAGCACCTCGGCGGATGACTATGGGCAGTACGAGTGCGTCGTGCGCAACGCGATGGGTCAGGCCAGCACCACACTGGAGTTCAGCAAGCCCACGCGCCCGGACACGCCCCTCCAGCTGCGGGTGGGCAATGTGAGCGACACGAGCGCGGAGCTGATGTGGACGCCGGGCTTCGATGGCGGCATGCAGGTCTACTACCGCGTGCGCGTCAAGCAGCACGGTGAGGACAAGTACAAGTATGTGGACGCCAAGGTGGGACAACAGAACATCACGCTGGAGAGCCTCAAGCCCGGCGGCACGTACTACTTCTCCGTGATGGCGCACAATGAGGCCGGCGGCAGCAAGTTCTTGCCCGACATCAAGCTCATCCTGAGCAAGGGCTCGCAGCCCCACTCGGCGGAATATACCGAAAAGGACGAGCTGCCCAATGTCATGATCATTGGCATCACCTCGGCGGCCATGGTGCTGTTGGTGCTGAATGCGGCGCTGGTGGCCTGGTTCGTGATACGCCGTCAGAATAAGTCGCAGGGCGAAACGGAGCCCAGCAACGACGACGCCTACTCGAAGGATGATAATCAGTCGGTCTATAAGGTAAATGGGCATCAGTTTATAGCCAATATTGAACTGCAGACTGATTGGCCTTATCCTAACCAGCTGCCCATCACTGCATTGCAGGCGGATGTACAGAAAAAGGCGGCCGCATCGACATATCTGGTGGAGAACGTCGACATCATTCAGTCAACGGCCTATCCGCCCAAATATCAGGAGAGCTCCATGTGCACGCCCCCCTACCCGCTGTGCAATCCGGACTTCACGCGCACCCTGCCCAACCCGAAGCGGCATAGTCAACGCAACAGCGCCACCGGCTTGATCGAGGGCATGCCCATGCGGGCCAAGGACGACCACATGCTGATCTCCAATGGCCTGTACATACCCTCGCCCTCGCCCGCCTCCTCGCTGGTCATCAAGGGCAGCTACATATCATCGCCGTCGCCAGCGCCGCCAGCCGATGGATCCTACTTTAACATGAGCGACAAGTACATGTCCTATCCGCCAGTGGTAAGTGTTTCAAAAACTTTCTTTTTTATGAATAGGGACTGAGACTAAAGTGATTTTTAATTAGTAGTAGTATAAAAATTTTTTATTGAAATATTTACTTGTTTATTTTATTTTAATTAAATTAAATTTTTAAGCAATATTTTATTTATTTATATTACTGTTTCTTATTTTTTTTAAGTATTTACTTTATTATTAATTTTATTCTTTTTTTTATTTGTATATTATTTTATTTATATTTTTTTCTGCGCTTTAGTTATTTTTATACTCTATTTATTATATTTTAATTAATTATTATTTATTTATATTGTATTTTATTTATATATATATTTTTTTATTTATTATTTAATTAATTTGTATTATTTTATAATTTTTTTATTTATTTTATTTTTAATTTCATTATTAGGTTTTTATTTAATTATTAATTTTTTTATTCTATTTATTTTTTAAAAGTTTTTTTATTTAATTTAATTTGTATATGTACTTTATTAATTTAATTTAATTTTTTTTTATTCATTTATTTAATGAAGTATTTATTCTAGTATTTCATCTATACATCTCTTATTACCCATATCGATTACTCATCATAGTTATGCCTGCTGATAGTTAATGCTAATTAAAATGTTTATGATAGCAATCCATTCACACTTTGAAGGGCTGCCCTACTTTAAGCATTGTTATTGATAATGGCTTATTAAATTTAATACCCACTCTCGTTCGCCCCTTTCCCTCTTTTCTATTATTTCATCGACAGACCTACTAAGCCGCATGACGAAAGCCAACAACAACAACTACAAACAGCGGCCAAGCCCAGCTGGACTGATTGACATCACACATCACAACAATACGACCGACCACAAAACGGCAGAAACAACTCCAACATCGCACATCGCATAACATGAAATTGAAATTGAGTCGATTCAGTCAATTGGAGGTTTTTGTTGCTGGGGCTTGGCTGCTTGGCTTGGCTGGGCTGCTGTTGCAAGTTTTTGTTTTCTGTTTATAATTATTACTAAATGACGTTGATTATTATGAAGCGCAAATGGAGGAAACATGTTGAATGTATTTTGAGAAAAGACATTTGCATGCGGCGCTCGAAGGCTGTGATAAGTACCTGTGTCCAAGGCTCTCCACTCTCAACTGGCTCGGCTCGGTTCGGCTAACCGCATCACGATACCCAGCACGCACATCAAAACTTCGATTCACATCAATCAATGGCGTTGCCCATGCCGATGCCAAAGCCGAAGCTGATGGCAATGGATTAGCCTTTGGGGCAGGTGCGCAACCCACTCTACAAATGCTTGCCCCCCATCCACACACACACACACACACACACACATACACAAATACTCTGACAACAATGGACAGACAACCGCAAATACAACATTAATGAAGGAACGAGACGATGAAGAAGAAGAGGTATAAAACGAAAACGATGAAGATGATGAAGAAGAAGCTGCAGCATTAGTAGAAACAACAAAACACTCAAATATTAATTTGTAGGCATTTTTCTCGATATTAAGTAGTAGCAATTACGATTTTTAGCAATTAGCGTAAATATTAACGAGTCTGTTGAGTCGTGACTCATTCTCATTAGCAGTTGTTCAAGTTTAAGCTCTAGACATACCAATATATCTCTATATACTTCATATAAGCCCGATAAGCGTAAAGATTTTCAACCGAAGAAAAGCGAGAAGAAACAGCCAGCAAAAAATTAAAACAAAAACAAACGATTTGAAATCATATGAAGGATCAATTCCTTAATCAATTATAACAAAAAAAGTAATTTTAAGCGTGACTTTCGCTAGATTTAAGCGCCGATTTAAATTAGCTTAAGGTATATACACGAAACATATACAAATGCAAAACATATATACATACATACATATATACCATATTTACACGAATTCAACGACTTTTTATCATGCATGACAATAAAATATATACATGATAAACATATGCGTACACGCGCAAGCGCCAAAAATTATGTTAAACAAAGCAGAAAAGCGAAAAACAGAGGAAAGTCTAAAATTATAATGCAAACAAAAAGAAATGAGAAAGAAAAACAAAATGTTCAACTTAAACTTAGATTTCAGATCTTTGCATTTAAACAAGATAAGCATGTGTACTATATAAAATCAAACTTAAATAAATTATATATATATATATAATTAATTAAAAATAATATTTAAAATATTTAAAATCAAAGGAAAAAAAAACCATAAAAAATTAAATTACAAAAAAAAAAAAAAAAACACCCACAACAAATTTTTGTAACTTCAAACAAAAGTATTTGAATAAAAATAACTTAAAAATTTTCCAAAATTAATATCACAACATTTTTTACCTTTCCTTGGGTTGATAACTAATTTTGGGTTCTCGCTTCGGATGCCCGCTGGATACTTAACGCCTACGAGCCCAGCCACCTGCTTCATTATGCCACATGACTTTGCCGCAGAGCTCAAATTTGTCTATTGCCATCAATCAGCGCTTGGCTTTGTTCATCATTTTCGCTGGGGGTCTGCCCCCTCTCACTCTTCCGCGCAGCATTTGGTGGGCGTGTTGGCTTACACCTTAAATGCTTGGCTAATTGTTTTCGGGGCCAGACTTAACGGCGTCGGCTTTTTGTTTAGAAATTTTATTAATTAATAGCGTCGCTGGTTCGCTTAATTAATGACACATTTAATAATATTTATTTCCTAATTTATGGAGCCAGCATTAGCGGATCAGAGAATTAGTCTGTGCTAGCTAGCTTTCACTGCCCCCAGAATGAAATCATTAGACGGCTTAGATTTTGTCTTTAGCTACTTATACACATACATTGGGAAATATATATGAGCATATCTATGTAAGTATGTGTATCTGTCTAATATATGCCCCTTGGAAAAGTTGCCACAACAATGTATTAAACGATTCTCCGAAACTTTTTGTTTATGTATGGCTTTATTTTCTTTACTTACTTTCTGTTACATAAGTATGTTTTCATGTGAAATGGCATGTGCACACACCGACTTCAATTTTTGTTTTGGCAATGTGTGTGTGTGTGTGTGTGTGTATGAGTGTTCATATATGTGTTTCCAAAAGTATATGTTTGCTAATGCCAAACGCAGACTTTACTTTAATAATATCAAATCTCTACGAAGAACTAACAAAAATGTTTCTCAAATCTGAGTGTTTCTGGAGAAATTAATTTAGGTTCAAGTGGAGTTTATGAGATTCACATATATGGTTTTCTTTTTATTAAATATTTATGCTTTAATTCAATTCGCATTCCCTATATTTTATATTGAAAACACATTTTTTTTTGTTATTTCAATATATAAATAACAAATAAGTTTTGATATAAAATAATATTTGTTTACAGCCATTAGGTATTGTTGTTGCAAAATATGCAATTGACTTTGTTTGAAATGTTAATAAATTTAATAAAAATTATTTTACTTTTCAATTTGCTGTTTGGTCTGTAAATTGTTTACGTTTTCAATTTTATTGAAAAATAATTTATTTTTTCTATCAATTGATTTCTTTTTTGTTGTCGTTGTGGTTGTTGTTGTTTTTTTTTTTTTTTTAATGCACTGTTTGTTTATGTATGTGGAACCCCTGAAATGTCAATTAATTAAAGCTGCAATTTCAAAACGTTGCAATTGCAAATTTCAGAAAAATTTGATATGTGAGCATAATAGAAAATGTTTTCATTGCAAATAAAATGAATAAATGTTATTTTAATTACTGTCTGCAATTGCACAGCTCTCTGGCCTAGTGGACCTTAAATCGCCCAGATTGTCACTTGCCGAATTCAAAGGCTGGCAATAACAAAATAATTAAAATTAATTTTCCAACATGGTTTAGTTGCTCCGTGCGAGTGTCAACAGCAACAGCAACAGCAACAGAAACAGAAACAATGCATAATTAAATACAGTGAATTCATTAAATTTTAATTAAAACATTTGAACGCGCAATGGACTTTTATTCTACTCGACCTTACAATTATAAAATAAAAATAAAAACAAAAGCAGAAAGCAGAAAACAGAAAAACGAACTGAAAAGGATAGTGGAAAAAGTCAATACTCTTTCAGGCCTCTTTTCGCGTCTCTCACTCTGTCTCTCTCTCTCTCTCTTTATTTGTGCTGGGATGAAAAATATTTATAAATTTTGCAATCGAGAATTAAGTTAATAAAATATTCAAGGAAATTTATACATATACATATGTATATATGCTCATACATCATCATTTCTATAACACTCCAACCCTTGGCTTATCAAATATTTTCAAATTTATCCACATGCATTGCTAGTTTAATAAAATTGTATATATGTATAGCTATAGCTGGTGATGGACCAGTGGGCCACCCTTCAAAGTTTTGTTTATTAAAGCCAGCTGGATTCTAAGAAAAATTTTGTTTGCTTTCGGTTTGGGTTTGGTTGTTTCTTTGGGCATTATTAAATAAGAGTTTTGGGTTCAAACGGGTTTGGCTGGCAGCCTTGATTTAAATATTGTTATTAATATTAAATTATACATTGTACAATTACTTTAATTGAAATGAATCGTATGCGTACTTATTTATATATGTGTTTGCTTTGAGCCATTAAAACAAATACGCCTAGGCTGTCTATTATCTGGTAGATTTAACTAGCTCGCAATTACAAATTTATATATGTATGTATGTCTGTATATAACTAAAGCTACAAGCTCGCTTAGCAGTCGTCAAACTCATGCCATTATTATGTAGTGTATAATAGAAGCTACCTTCCAGCCAAGCCGAGCCGAGCCGAGCCAGCGGCGACACGAAACGGAAAACTTCATTAAAAGTGGGCAGCAGTTGGCAGCAGCCGTTGCCAATGCCAAGCTGCGGCAGGTGGCAGCAAGGGGCGACTGAAGTGGGGAGGTCAGCAGGGAATTGGTGGGCCGTATATTCGCTTTGGTTCTAGGCATGTTCTAAGCCTGACTGCCAATGTGACGACGCCTGGCGCGGCTCCACTTCCTGTGCTGGGCTGGCACTCTCTGCTCTCTACTCTCTAGTCTCAAATCCCCAGTCTCCATTCGCCAGTCGCCAGTCGCCAGGCCCAAACTACAAGCTGCCTCGCAATCGAACGCATAATCATATTTAATAAGCGCGTCGCAGTCAGCAAGTGAAAAGGCAACGTTCAGTGCTGCTGCCTCTTGACCAGTTTCAGGTGATGCTTGATGTTGCTGTTGATGTTGATGCTGATGTTGTTATTGTTGTTGTTGTTCTTGTTACTGTCTGTTGTTGCTGATGCAACAAGTGCGCCAGAACACATGGCACAGATGTGCACAAAAACCGGTTCACGATAGCTGCAACGCTTTAACGCAATTTGTTAACCTGGCTGACAAACTGTTGCCTGCTGTTGCTGCTGTTGCTGCTGCTGCTGTTAGCCGCCTTCACGCCGTTGCTGGCCCCGTTGCCCTGCCCTGTTGCTGATGCTGTAAAAAATAGGTGCGAGTGCAATTAAGAGGCTGCCTGACCAGTTCCGAGTACGAATACGAGTCGAATCCTGGCCGGCAGCGAGCACTTCATTCATAAAATTACGCGCATGTTGCGTGATGTTGACGCTAGATAAGAACCCGAGCCTCGTCCGCCTCATCGCACCAGCACCAGCAGCTGGAGTAGCCGGTAGCCCTGCCCAGTTAGGGCCAGCCAGAGCCAACCTGTTGACGGGCTGGCCGCTTGCGGAAAATACTTATATATAGACTACTTAGATTTGAGCGAAGCTGACTCTGCTGACTGGCAGGAAAAGTGCAGCGGCATAAAAAAACTCGCTTTTCTTGGTAATTAATGAAAGCTGTCACGGCTCAAGCTGCTACAGCGAGAAGCCGAAGCCGACGCCGAGGCTGAAACTCAGCTGCAACAGCCAGCGAGCCAGCCAGCCAGCCAGCCAGCCAGCCAGCTCTGTGGCAGAGTCAACAAATGCAGTTGGCTACTGTTGCCGGCAGTTATTAAAATGTTGCGATAAGTTCTGCCGCCGTCCCACCGGGCCACATTTGTATGCAAAGTGCCAACAGTTTTTGATGATGCGACGCGCAGGAAGTTGTCGCTGAAAGTGATATTGAGAACTGCGCGCAGAATGGATTACTTCCTTTTGGCCATGGCCAAGCACCACACCACACCATGCCGCACCACACCTGGCCGGAGATGAAGCTGCTAACGATGAAGATCACTAAAATGCACTCCAACTTAAAGACAACATGAATCCTATAAGCGGATTTCAAACACGTTGCGACTTGGCGCAGTAAAAAGGTTAAGCTTTAGAGTTCTTTTAGAGTTCTTAAAGGAAACCTGTCGAGTTACTTAAGTTCCAATTTGTTTTTTACGAAATTTAAGGGATTTTTTTTTTATTATAATAAAAGAAAGTAAAACTGAAGTAATAATAGAAAAATTTAATACAATATACAAAAATAAAATAAAACAAAGTAATATTGAAATATTAGTAGAAAAATTTAATAAAATTTAAAATTATAAAATAAATAATTATATAAAATAAATCCAAGTAAATATTCACTAAGTTCACAAACTTTCTTTCTTTTTCTATCATCTCTTCCTTCTATCATTGTTTGTCTTAGAATTAAATACTTTTACAGTAATACCTGTCTTATTAGTTTGATTCTACTAGAATTTGGATTTAAAATGTAAAACCAAAAGATTGCTGAAAAAAGTTGTAGATAAAGTTAATTCTCCATCAGCTTACTCTCTGCCTCAATCTCATTCTCATGGCGTTAAATTCACTGTGAAATTTTGCAATTAGTTAGAAACTTAACAAAAACTTATAGACAACATAAATTGAAGGGCTAAGCTTTAGAGTTCTTAAATAATTTCTGTCGACAGCTATTATCATATATTCGTATATCTATAAGTATGATTCCATTAGCCTAGAATCAGATTTTGTAGAGAAATGATTAATGATTCTGAGAAAAGGCAACGTCTTGAAATGTATAGCATGGATAGTTTGTAGCTCCAAAAGCCTAAGTAATAAATATAATTTCTTTCATTTGCGACACTTGACGCACAACTCGAGCTTTTTCTCACACCTCCCACCACAAGCACCACCGAGCCTGCCCAAGTGGTTGCACTGAGCGAATGCGAGTGCGGGTGTGGCGCCTGCAATACCCGCATGCTTCGGCAATCAACTGCCACACCATTTAGCATCATTAAATTAGTAGGTCAAAACATCAGCACAGGCCATAAAAAATGTCACAGCTAAGAGGAGAAATGCACTTGTCCACCAGACAGCGAGAGAGTGAGTAAGAGAGAGTGAGTAAGAGAGAGATGGGAAATTAAGATATAGTTAGAGTTGGACAGAGAGACATTTAAAAATGTGGTAGCGAGCACTTGAAATGTGTTCTGTCAGCCTCAAGAAATGAAAAGTCAACTCGAGAGCTCGTCACGGCTGACACCACCCGAAAACGCAGTGGAACAAAAGCTGCTTTTCGGGCAGCCCCGACATTTGTCTGTTTGCTTGTGCACATAATCTGTGACACAATCGTAAGCAGCATAATTATCTATGTCAACGAAGAATTGTTTCTCAGGGGCCAGCCACTAAGCCAACCACCCAACCACCAAACCAAGCCGAACCAGCCAACCAACCAGCCAGTCAGCCTCAAGTGGTCAACGTCCAGTAAAATTGTCTTTGGGCAATTAGAACGTTTAAATATTTAAAAAGTTGATGCGTGTTTGCGGCAGTTATGTAATTTTCTAGATGCGCCGCAAAACCTAATGACAAATTTAATGCGCCACTCGTTTTGGGACCTCGGGGGGCAGCCCCAGCCTAGCCAGACACATGTCGACACCGCCCCGAACAAACGAAAACAAACAAACAAACAACACGACGCAACGCAACAGAACATTGAGATGCCTGTCTCTGGAGTGCGTATGTCTCTGTCTGTGTGACCTCTAAGTGCAGTTGGAGTCGCTGTTGGTGCCTGAGCTGGGGTCGCTGTGTGAGTTGTAGTCGGAGTCGGAGTTGGAGTCGGAGTTGGGAGTCTGTTGCTCTGCCATGTGGCCCCCATTTCAAGTGGCGAGTTTAAAGTTATTAAAAAATTAAAGCAGAAAAACTGTAGCTGCCGTTTCATTCGTTCATTCATGCCCTAGGAGGGGCTGAGCACATTATTCACTCATTAAAATCATCAGCTTAATAGCCTGCGCTCAGGCCGGCGCAGCAGCAGCAGTAGCAGCAGCAAAAAAAAAGGCGAAATTATATTTTTTACAAGCTGCCAAGCAAAGAATTATTAACAAAAATTCTAGACAACTTTTTCGTATGTACATAAATAATGCATCGCGGAGTGCCTCAAGATGGAGAGCGAGAAGGAAAAAACAGAGAAAAAGCGAAACAACAAAGCATTGTGTGAGACCTTATGCTAAAAACAGAAGGGCTGAGCCGCGTACGTGTCGTGTATAGCAGATTAAGGCTATGCCTCGACGACTACAGCAAGTGCGCTACGAACTCAATGGGGATGGGGGCTGGGAAAACATTAGACCTTGATGTAAGCCGAATGATAAGCATATATGGCAACAATAATGATTTCGAGTATTTGTTTATTCATATATATTTTTTTGATTTGCAATAAACGAACAATATATGTATATGTTTATTTTAAATGTATGTATTTTATTTATTTATTTTTGGTTGTGTTTCTATATACAAAATGAATCTGTATTTATATTTATATTTTATTTTATTTTATTTATTTATTTACATTCATTTATGTAATATATTGCTTAAAGTTAATTATATATGTTATTTAATTAATTCATTTTAATTTTACATTTCCCAATAATGAATGAATCTATATTAATTTTTTTATATTATTTATTCACATTCATTTATATTTTTATTATCTGTCAAACATTAATTATAAATTTTTAAATACAAAATAAATCTAAATCTATATGTTTTTTATTTATTTGTTCACATTTATTTGTGCAATATTTTGGCTAGAATTAATGAACTTCATATTATTTAATATTGTTTTATACTATTATATTTATTCTCATTCGCATTAATTTGTTAAATAGATGCATATTTACTAAATCTAAATTTTATTTATCGTAATCTAAATTTGTACATTTATATAAATGTATTTATTTTAGATTATTAAATTTATATGAATGTATTTAATTTCACTAATATATGAGAGATTTCTATGGAATTTTAATTTATTTCTATTTGCACAAAAAAAAATTACTAAACACAAAATGAACCTAAAAAAATGCAATTAATTATATTCTATTATGCCGCTGCAGGTGCAAAACAAAATTTAATTTTATTAACTGCCTAAGCTCAGTTATTTGGCAATTCGAATAATTATGAATTATGGTTAATAAACTACTGCAGTTGCAGTTTTTGTTGTGTTGACATTTTTAGCTGCCACAGTTATCAATTTTTGCAGTTGAACTTCTGGCCATACGTGAACCCAATCAATATTTGATTTGAATTAGTGCAATTATTCATGGGTTCGACTATCATTATGCACAATTCGATTATTAAACATTTGTTTGCCCATGCGAATGTAACTCTTTGACTGCTGCTGATGCAGAATATACACGGCTTTGAATAAACATATGCCACTATTTATGCAGGCAAACAAAAAACGGGTTTAGCTATTAATTGTCAGTGAAACTGTGTAGCTAGAAATATATGTGTACATGCCATAATTAGGTAGATAGTATTTCGCTTTTATTAAAATAAATTGTTTGTTTGGGGCTGTTGAAAATTTGTGTGCAAATTTACTGCCAAACGACCTCTGAACTTTTATCAAATTTAATGAGCTTGCTGTTGATGTTGTTGTTGTTATTGTTGTTGCTGGAGCTGGAGCTGGAGGCAGACACAAAGCGCTGCTCATCCATTTTAACAAGGCAAATGATTTGTTATGGCCCGGCACAAACAGCGCCTGGCCATCCGTAAGACCGTCCCAAAATGGCCATTGCAGTGCAACCATAAAAAAGATGAAGCGATTTGCAGCCACTGTTGTAATTGTGCCGCTTAGCCAAACGTCGCAGTCGCAGTCGCAGTCGCAGTCGCAGTCGACGTCGTCGTGCGGACAGTGAATGAAAAGCTAAAGAAAAACGGCAGCAGCTACAGCAACGGGCGCGAGTACATCAACTTTTGCCACCGACTGTATAAACATGCAGATACATACTCATGGCGCGAGGAGCTGCAGAGCTTCGAGACGAGCAGTACGAAAATGTTCGCCTTTCGCCTTACCGCAGACACCGAGCCAAGTGACGAACTGACTGCAGCTGGTTAGGCGGGAAGGGGAGGTGGCCAGGAGGAGAGGCGCTGGATAAGGGTTGCCAACTGAGATGGGAGTCGGGGAGGGAGCTGGAGCATCGGTGCTGGGTATCAACGAACGAATGAGTGAGCGAGTATCTTGGGAATCGTCACAGGCCTGAGAATAATTAATTCCCACGAATTAATGTGCACGGCACCAACGGCACCAGCAAAGGCAACAGCAGCGGCAGCAGCAGACAGCAGCAGCAAAAACAACAACAACAGCAACTACAACAACAAGTACTTTGCCTTAGTGAGGTGTCTTTAAGGAAGCTGGCGGCTCAACCGTGGCACAAGTGTAGCAGCGGCTGTATCTCAATCTCTTTGCCGAGCTGCTACAAGTAGAAGCTTAAGTTACTTTGCGTTTGCCAGCACGAAGAAATTAATATCTGTGCTGCAGCAGCAACAGCAACAGCAGCAGCAGCAGCAGCAACAGCTTCGCCTTCTTTTTGGCATCACTTTACCTGCCACAGTTGCTACAAATTACACGCAGCTTGAGAAACTGCCAAACTGGCTGTCGAGCTGTCTTCCTGCCCGTCCGCCCTCGCCTCGTTTTGTAAATCACTTGAATGTATTTAGTCACCTTAATGAATTCTACACATGATGTACTGGGAATTTGCGACAAAAGCCTGCACAGATTTGCCGAGCGAGCTGCCGCTCCACAGAGCTATCAAAGTTTCCACAGGCAGCGCATAGAACAGAATAGAACCCTTAACGCAATCAACTTGCTCTCTGTTCACAAATTTTACCATTTCCCCGGCCTAGTTACAGATACTTTTTAATTTTATGCGAAACGTTGTCAACGTCATGTGTTTAGCATTACATTTTTGTTTTTGTTTTTTTTTCCTTTCGGTCTGTCGACATCAGAACTGGCCTGATGGAAAGGAAAAGGCAATCGAAATGCTGAGAACTGTGAATGGTGACTGTGAATAGAGGAATTTTCTTTGACAAATATATATGTTCTTTATATACAATATATTATAATCTTGGCAAGTTTAATTAACTCTTGCATATGCAAATCTAGATCTCCACAGCTCTCGTTTTTCAGGCTTGTACCACTATAAACACTGCTCGACTGCTTCTTTGAGTTGGCTCCTCGTTTAGGCAAGCTCGAGACTTTCCCCATGAAGTCACTGTTTCGTGGCATCACCGTCATCACGGTAGAGGAGCCTTTTTCTTGGGCTATATTAAATAATTATAATTTTAATTAAAATAGATTAAAGCCGTGTTGTGTGCTTGAGCGCCTTGTGAGGTGATTAAGTAAAAAAGGCAGACAGCCAGGAGCCTCAGGAGCGTCACTAGCGTCAGGAGTCTGTTGCTGCCGTTGCTGCTGCTGCTGTTGCTCCACCACAAGAGGATGGAGAAGGAGCTGCAAGGAGCTATAGAATTTGCAGCAGCAGCAACAGCAGGTAAGCCTTAGCCGTCGCAGGCGGATGAAAAAACACAAATCACTTCAAGTTGTTGATGTTGCTGTTGAGATTATGAAGATGATGAAAAGCGCGCGCGCTGTTTTTCCTATACACAAAGTAAGAGAAAAGCCAAAAAAACAACAATAACAAGAACAGCCGCAGCAACAGCAACAACAACAACTGCTTGCGGGGTCTACTGGGAATGGGCCATAGGTATGGGAGCGGCAATGAGCCCCGAGGCGTACGTCGGGATTACAAAGTGAAAAACTTTGGCGGCTAGGCGTTGATGAGTGCTTTTTGGGTCCGCCTTGGTGGTAATACGCAAATTCTTAAGTCTGTATGCATATAATTAGAATTAGAGCCGACTGCGGACTGAGTCTCTTACAAATACAGACTTATGGAAAGTGAGCAGCGAGAGATACGTACGACGATATTTTAAACATAATAATAATCTTCACTAATGAATTTTTCATTTCTTCATTTCTTTTTGTGTTTTTCTAATACCTCAAATCGCTTTGGATTGCTGGCGATAATCATCGATAATGTGTTCGTTGGGGCACAGATTAATTTACTTCAGGCCACAATACAATAAATAATTGCTGTAATACAATAGCCCGGCCTAATAGACAAATCCTCATTGAAACTGTCGCATCAAAGTCAACGGCAACTACTGTTACTGTAAATCTCTCAACAATATCTCTTTCAAGTGGCCTGGCCACATCCTCGCCCTAATGTCGCCGAAAATCTAAACCGAAAACCCGAAAAAAACAAAAGGAAAACAGAAAAAAACAAAGAAAGAGAAAAAATCGAAAATAAAATCTGACTTCCGCTTCGGCCTTTGGTCAAGCCACACACACAGGACAGAAATCTGCCCGAATCAGGATCCAGGATCTCAGGCCTGAAACCTGATCGTTGACAAATTAAGGCGGCAGCGGCAATTGGTTAGATAGAGAGAGAGAGAGGGCGAGAGGGCGAGAGGGACCTTTGATAACCTTGCCCTGAAACCCGATGCGGCTTACTTGAAATACTTGAAACGCTGCTGCGAGCCTGCCCAGCCTTTCGATGATGTGTTGATATTTGAATTCAAACAAATGCCTCGACCGTTGACATAATACTCATAAATAATGCCAATTGGCCAGAGATTCCATATCCTTGTGCTCTGTTTGTTGTCTCCTGTCTGGTGTCTTTTGTCTGTTGGCTGTGCCCGACACCAACACCTCAGAGGCAATAATTAGCTCGGTTCGTCGTCGTCTCTCTCTCGCTCTCTATCTCTCTTTCTCTCAACATAGGGCGCCCATGTGGCACATTTTGTGTGCCGTTGGCTGTGCCGATATGTCTTGGTTTTATTTTTAAACCGCACATTCCTCAAGATGCCCGCTGGGTGCGCTTGCTGCTCATTTCTTCATATTCCTCATAGCGATTGCCTCCCGCCTGCGAGTATCTGGCTTATGCTTGTTACTGTTGTTGCTGTTGTTGTTGTTATTGCTGGATATTTTCATGACCTTTGCGGGGGTTTTCACTTCACTCGTTGCTTTGTTCAATCATTTATTGATGCTGAGGCACACAGCTTCAGCATTTGCTTCGGCTCGACTTGACTTTGGCTTTGTAGTCCCTTTGGGGCATGTTTCGTATAAAAATACATGCATATGATTTCGTCTTTCGTATTTCATATCGTGTTTTCTCTACGGGCACACACACACACACGCGCACGCATTCAATTAGCGTTTGTGTGTATTGGCTTCTTCATGCATAGCATAACACACAATTATTTTAATATATTTCTCAAAAATATTTCCTTCCAGCATAGAGTCAGAGTCGTTGCTTTAGAGCAAGGCCACGTCTGTCTGTCCGTCTGTCTGTAGCCATTGAAGCGCACACAGCAGCGAGCAGCGCCATTGCCTTGCTGGCTTATTAGGGATATATATACAAATGTATCTACCAGATACAAGGAAGTTCCAAAAATTGAGCAGCTAGACACAACAGCGCGTGGCGGGAGCCAATGTGAACATATATTATATATGTTCTATGCACAGCCACACATACATATATATATATATATATATATATATATATATATATATATATATATATATATATATATATATATACTCATATATATATATTCATATATGTGTGTGTGCGCGTGCATTTGTTTGCGCGTGTGCGTCTATCTATGTGTTAATAAAACGAAAATTGTTTGATGTTCTGTTAAGTAGCTATAAAATTTAAAAAATGAGCCCATTTAGTAGGTAGTTAGAGAGCGCCAAGTAACATTTGCATGTAGCAACAACAACAACAACAACAACAACAACAACAGCAACAACAACAGCAGCCTGTTGGTTATGTTCTGCTGTGCTGGCAGCTCTATTACATTGTGCCAGCTAGCACCACCAGCAGTCGCTGACAGTGTTATAATAGACACCCGCCCTCCTCCGCCATCGTCCTCCTCCAGCTCACATTCTCCAACTAATGAGCAATTGGTTAGCTCGGCAATGCACGTCAGCAGCAGCAGCAGCAGCTGGCGGATGTTATACAGAAGTCAAGTTGTGATCAGCTTCACTCCACTAATCTACGGCAACATAATTAAATTTTTAGGGCGTTCACGTTTACAGGTAATATATATGTATATCAAATTATATGAATTCTTAGCATCATCGTGTCGAATCTCCTATTAGGCTTTTCTTTAACCATATCCCAGGTAATTTAGGTTATTCATTGTGGCAACAGGTAGATGCATATATTCTATATATTCTTGGCCAGCATCTGTCTATCTAAGCTACTCCTGCTTTCTGCTTTCTTCATTTGCCATCTCATCTCGTTTATTGGATATAAACTTTTTTTTTTACCTGCCACTCACTCAGTTATTCGAATTAACGAGTGTGTTTATCAAACAGTCGGCAGTTCCAGGAGGGATTTATTTCGCTTGGTTATTCATTGCTGAATATTTGTGTACAGCATTTGATCCTAATTTAATGCCCATGTGTTTTCAAAGTACTTTATACCATTTGCCAACATGTATGCATAAATCATCAAATTGGAATTGCTGTTCAAACATTCATAATTCATTCAGACGAGAAGCGAGCGTAGGATTGTATCTCAATGTGACCACATTGGCTGACAGGCGCCTATGGCCAAGACAATCTTTCAATCAGACCACGAGTATGCGCCACCGCCAACCACCCACACCACACACGATTGCCGCAGTTCAAACAAAAAGCGCAGCTTAGATAGCGAGAGAGAGAGAGTGAGAGGGGGGGGGGGGGGGGGGGGGGAGAAAGAGAGAGGAGTCCACAAGATGTATATGCGAATATGTATTCCTATGCCACTCTAACCATAACCAGATACACTTCCGCTGGCTGTCCCCAGTCACCTTCAGCCCGAATCCGACCACACGTGTCAAAGCAAACGGTAAACGGCAATCGCCGCACCTTGCGCAAATGTTGTCGTAGACCCGGGAGGTTGGGAGGCAGAGAGGACGAACTGTACCATAAGTGGCACGTCCCGGGCTACATATTTGTACAAGTTTATGGCGACAAGCAATGCCATTTGCCTTCGCCAGCTGATGACTGGCCCGATACAAAAGTCATGCAAACTCCCAAGTCGAGTCGAGTGGAAATATTGCACGGATTTTGCGGAAGGCGGCGCAACAAAAAGTGTTAAGTGTGGATATTTTTTATTTAAGCGTAACCAGAGAGCGAGAGAGAGAGAAAGCGTAACAGTCAGCAAAAAAGTAAAAAGAAAACGAGTAACAGCCAAACTTATCGAGAAAATATAAAGCTGGAAATCAGCCGTGCAAAAATTTGCATGCAAGTCAAGACCGAAAACCAAGATGTAAATGCGGATGTGTGTGTGTGATTTCTGAGTGGTGGGTGTAGAGATATGTGGGTGTGCGTGTGTGTGTGTGTGTGCTTAGCGATAACACTTTGACAGGATTACGCCTGCCTAAGGACCGCATCAAAGCATAAAGGTAGTGCTCACACTGAAAACGATATTACCGCAACTTTTTGCGCCTTCATCGATGGCCAATTGAAAAGACATTTGCAGGCACATTTGCCCCGACGACTCGATGTGCTCGACGATGCCTGGCGAACTTTAGCATGGCTTAAAAGTTATGTCTCCAGTCGCCTTTTTTCGTTTTCGTTCGCCTTTGCCTTTGCCTTTGCTGATGCTGCGCACGTGAGGTAATTTCTAATATTTAACTCTAAATTAAGTTGAAAAGAGGTTGCGAAGGGTTCGCAGCACGTCTGCGGCCGGGCATCCATAGCCTCGTCCAGAGTGCACAGAGTGAAGCTCCACTTAAGCTAGCCGGTGGCAAACAGCGTCACTTGAGGAGCCAACTTGAAGATTTTACCAGGCATATTTTATTGCAAAAGGGCCCAAACCGAAAGCAAATGATGCAATGGGAGCTGGCTCTGACTCAGACTCTGACTCCGACTCTGGCTGTTGAGGTTAGTCGTCTGGACAGTTGGTTTATTGGTCACACTTGGGCTCGCCCATAATTTATGTGGGAATTCTGAGCAACTCATTACCATCGCCATCACTCAGCTCAGTCAGGCAATTCGGATGCACAGACTGAAACAGAGACTGAGCGACGGTCACCTAGGCCAAGCTCAAATGAATTGTGTGAACTAAATTAAAACATATGCGATTTATGTAGGGCCTATGTAACGAGCTGATACCCTTTTAATTTTTAATTTAATTTATAAATATATGTATAATTGTTTTGCATATTTATTATATGTATTTTATATATTTATATTGTTAAATATTTATTGTTCTTTTTTATGATTAATAAATAATATAATTTATTTGTCATATTGTATGCTTGAATTTTGTTGACTTTCTCAGCGGTTGAAATTCAACTTAATAATATAAACAATTAATCTTCTTCTGGTTAAAAATTTATTTTATGTAGATAGATAAAAATGTTTTCTTTTACTCACAATATTTTTTTTTTTTTAATTAATAAATTTAATCATTTTTAAGCAATTTTTCTTGTGTGACAAAAATTTGTTTTCGCCAAAATAAATAAATATAATATTTTTAAAATATAAATGTTGTTCTTAGAATTTATTTTAGCAAGTCTGTAGCTTTAAAGCATAATTTCATAGGTGTGTGTAATTAAAAATCAGTTTATAGCGTGGATTATAACAGTCTTAAAATGTTTGCAGGGCTTCATTTACTTAACTTTAAACCTCGTTAATATTTAACGTAGCTTACGAGCACTGAAGCAGATCTTAAAAAGGTAAACTTAAATACGTCTAACAGCCAATTTATATTTGATTAGATCTGTTAAATTTGCTTTAAAGCAAAAAAAAAAAAAAATAAATAAATAAATAAATAAAATAATATAAAATAAAATAAATAAAGTTTAATGTTAGCTCCTACATCTAATGATATTTTAAGCACTGTGAAATAGTTGTGGTTTATAGGCTTGATTTCCGGAGCACCCCTCCCATTTATATTTATTTCTCAGTCTTTGAGCAGGTTCTGCAGTCAATTCCCAGGCATAATTGCTAGTTGAATGTGATATTCCCAACGTAGCGTTATATACCCTTAATACCCTTTCGAAATGTGTTGTTTACAACCAACTAGTCGTCGTCGCCGGCTGTGCGAGGGGAGCGGGTGGCGAGGTGGAGTTCATAATGAAAGCCCACAAATGCAGATCGCGTCTTCGGCCAGCCCCGTTGCACGATTCCATTCTGTGCGAAATGATCTGAGCAGATTGTCAGACCTAGAGCTACGAATCGACTTCAAGTCCAACTCCAACTTCGCGAACTGTGCAACTTCTCCCGGTCTCTGTTTGCTTATCAACTTGTGGCGTCTGTGTTGCGTGTGGCAAGCTTCCGTTCCCAAAGCGCAGCGCTGCGCCTGCATGCCGCTAATTGTTTTGTACTTGAGAAACTTGCGACCGCTAAAAGTCAAACAAGCATTTATTAAAGTTATTAAAAGCAGAGCTGCAATTGAAACTGTTGCGTGCATTAAGCTGCTGCCACAATGCGCAACTTCGACTAATCACAACTGCGTCGAAACAAAGAACGCACTGATTAGCTGACACGCCCCTGCGGCTGCCCCAACTAATGCTGCTGTTGCTGCTGTTATTGCTGCTTTTGTTATGCAAATTAAAGTCTATGACATGACATGTCGCTGCCGCCGGGGGGGTGAATCAATTTCTGACACCCACTCGAACTATGGCTCGACACACAAACAGTTTTAATTAATTGTGTGCTCGATATTTGGCATCCAATTACTATGCTGCTCGCACCGCGCCAACGTACACTTGGCCAAAAAGCCGACTGACAACAGCCCACGCGGTCAATAAAAGAGAGAAAAGAAACAAGAGCTAGCCAAGCAATACTTAGGGTTATAGATACTTTATGGCGTAAACAGGTTCGCTTTGCCAGCCCAAGATCAAAAGACTCATCAGCAACGGCAGCTTTTGATGGCACTATATTTTGCGATCTTGTTGTTATTGTTGTTGTTGCTGTTGTTGTTGTTGCAGCAACATCCGCTGGCAGCAGCAGCAACGGGGGCGTCCCACGTCCGCGTCGGCATCGGCGTCGGCGTCACTGCCGCACAGTTGTTCATTGCTCGTTTTGTAATCAAACTGTAAATTTATCTATAACTGTCTTGAGCATATTCATTCACAAATCGTTTTTCATAACATCTCATTAATAAACAATGAATATTGTTTCATGTTGTTGTTTTTTTGTTTACCAAATTTTCATGCTAATTTAATTTGTAATATCATTTTGCACCACGGTGCTTGGCCTGAACTTGATTTGAGACTTGTGTGAATTCTGGTTTGAAGCCATGGCCCAAACTGGATTTGGCGCTTGGGATTTTTATGAATGAACGCGAGTGGCACTAACAACAGCAACAGCAACAGTCGTATCTGCAGCTCCAGCGGCGACAACAACAGCAAGAGCAACAACAACAACAGCAACAGTTCCAGTTCCATTTCCAGTTTGAAGCACTTCATGGCCATTTGCGTTTACTACGCTGCTGCTGCTGCTGCTGCTGTTGCTTTTGCTGTGACTGTTGTGGCTTTTGCAATCTGCTTTTGGCCAAGATACAAGATACAAGATACGAGCACATGTGGGGCGGTTGCCTGAATGTGAAACTCTCGTCGCAGGTGTATTTCTCTAGCTCTGTTCCCGTGGCCAAACGAAGCTCGAGTTACTCCCGGCGTTCGCCACAGTTCATTAATAAAATTCACTGAAGCGAAGCAACTTTGCTTAGCTGCCCATTTCTTTCCATCTGCTTCTCTCCTTTTCCTCTTCCCCTCTCTCCCTCTCTCTTTATCTTACACTCTTTCTCTTTTTGTATCTTATGGATACGAATAGAATTTTATTTGGCTTGCTGTAGATGGAGTATTCTATTTTTTTTTATTTTTCATCAAAACGTAACTAATTGAATAATAATCCCATGCATTTCCATATGAATAGCCGATTAAGACATGTTGCTCATTTAGCATAAATGCTCTGGCTCGGCGTCGGCCATCGGAAATGGCCACGCGTGTTGGGAATTGAGTGTGGAGCAGGAGCAGGAGGCGGGGGAGTTATCAAATTCGATATAGCTTAGCATGGCTCTTTTGTATATTCTCTGCATGTGTCTGTGTGTGTGTGTGTGTGCGTGTGTGTTACCTCATTATACTATTCTCAGTTTTGTGCGAGCTTCATAAGCTGCGTTCGTCCAGCAACAAAGGCGAACCAAATTAACACGATTTTTGGCTGTGCTCTAGCACAGGGAACTAACCGCTGGGCATTCGAAATACGCTCTTGACTATGATATTTACTTCATTTAATCAGTTCAAAAGGAAGCTCCTAAAACTCTATTTAATTACCTTTCAAAGCTACGAAGCCAAATAGAATTAAATTCAATTTAATAGTCGTGCAAAAGAATTTTCCACTCACTTTGAAAATATTTTTAAGACCGACTAAAGTGTGAAATAGTCATAAAATAATATTCAGAGCAGATGAAAATATTTATAATACTAATAAATTGCTAAGCTTAGTAGCTCTTAACAAAATAACCAAATTTAAGCTGATACAAAAATATTCAATTTAAAAGTAGCTGGAGTTTTTATTGAAAACTAATAAAATGTCTGCAAAAAAAATTGTTTATTAAAACACAAATCCACAGCCACAGAATAAAAGTCCAATAACTCAATCAGTATATGCTCGAAATTAAGCTGCATTAAAAAAACAACAAACCAACAAATTTGTCGTCCTGAGTGCATGATGCAATTAAATACCGTGCAGGCCATGCATTTCAATCTTTTAAAGTGTTCTGTGTGGATAGATTTTGGTTGGCAATCCATTTTGCGTTGTCCATTTTTCGGCTGGAGCCGAAGAGTGTGTGTGGTGAGGGGGGGTGGAATTTCCCTACTGACAGCTGCCAATTGTTCAATTATTGCACAGTGGCTCAGTGGCTCAGTGGCTCGCTGGTTGACTGCTGTCGCAGCATTTAAAAAAACTCCAACTAGCATTTAATCATAAAAAATGCATGCGCCTATAGAATAAATCCCGATGCGTCAATTGTCTCGTTGCCGGCCCGAATCCGTCTCTTGGCTCTGTTAATTGCATATCAATGCCGCATCAGCAGGGCCAGGATCAGCAGCAGGACAGCCCACTGGGCTGCTGGCAGGAAGCAGAGCCGACTGCCATCTACCAACTGCCAACTGGCAACTGCCAGCTGCCATCTGCCGACTGCAGCTTGCAGTTCATCAGAGTGTCATTGACAGCAGCTGCGTCGCTGTCGACGTTGACGGCGACGTCGGCGTCGGTGGTTGCCGTCTGCTGATAGTTGTAGCCACGAATGGCAATTAAACTGATAGACTTTTAACGCATTTTGCGATTTTAATTATTAACTTGGCATATCGATAAGCCAGCATGCTATATGTGTCTCATTGCTTCGCATCTATCTCGCTCTCCCATTTCTTATTCTATCTCTCTTTCACTCTCAGTTGCATGATAAATGCCTTTTTAATGACTTCAGCATAAGCGTATGCTGTTCCGTGTGTGTGTGTGTATTTGACATCAGTGTTGGGCAATTTGAATACGCAGTAAATTGTGTTCCAAAAAAGCAAGGATTAGCTTGAAATTAGTATTATTAAAACTTAATTCAATAATTAATAAGAAAAGTATAAACAAAAATTTAAAATATGTAAAATGTAGTATTTATTAATATTTTAATTTTGTTATAATATTATTAAAATTTTTTTTTTAAATTAAAATTTATGTATTTATTTTTTATTTTATGCGATTAAATTTTTTTTTTATTTATTATGTTTTTTTTATGTGGCTAAAAATTATTTTAAAATAATTTTAAAATATGATATAATACTTTTTATTTTTATGTAATCCTTGTATGCTTATTTTGTATTATTTTTTTTTTTTATTATTTTTTTTATTTACTTATTTTTATTTTATTTTCTATTATTTTTTTTTTCTGTTTGTGAATTGAAATTATTTAGCAATAATTTAATAAAGAAAAATAAACTGAATTCCCATTGAAAATGTATTTTAATCTTAAGAAAGCCAATTTCTGGCTAAAAAATTGTTGGAGCAGCTCTGCTCTGTGTGTGTGCGTGTGTGTTGCATGCTGTTGACCCTGCTGGCAACATGTGGCTGCAACGGGATGTCTTTAAACAAGGCTTAACTCCCTCCAGCTGCTGTTGGCGATGCCATTGTTGTTGATGTTGTTGTTGTTACAGCTATTGTTGTTATTGTTGTTGGCATCTGGCTTGTCATTGCACATTACGTATTGTCTTTATTTAATGTTTGCAATTTGGCAAATTTATTATGCAAGGATTTGAGTTGCCCCCAACGGTACGACAGTGTCATTTATTGCATTTATCATGCTGCTCCGCCCAGCCGAACCGACGCGTCCCCCTCTCATCATCCATAGCTGTATGCCTGTGTGAGTGCGAGTGTTTGTGTGTGCGGCAACAATGCGACGTCTGCCTTGTCTGCCAACTGCCTGACACTGATTGCAATTTTAATTTACAATAAAACTCATTAGCAGTGATTGCTGTTTACTGTTAGGCAGGCAGCCGTTAGGGCCAGCTAAATGTGCCAAGTGCTATCCGCCTTGGCGCTACGACTATCATCTCCTCTCTCTAAGTGCATAAACGTGTCAGTGTATTACGAGTTCATTTACTGCTACGCACTGGGCATCGAGATAGCTAGCGGAAGAATGAGTGAGAGAGAGAGAGAGAGGGACAGTGTGTCAGGTATCAAGCTGCAGCTACAGCATCATCTCACTCAGCCACCCACAGTCTGTCTCTCTGTCTGTCCCTCTGTCTCTGCCAATCTCAACATCTAGTCGCATTTGCATCTAATACCGCATTTGCCTGGTGCTCGGGCCCTGGCCATGTGTGTTGACTTTGGTAGGCATTATCATTAGCATTAGGCAACTTTAAGTTGTAATGCCTAGTCTCGGTTACAGCCACGCTATACCCACCTTGCCACAGCATCAACATCAATAGCAGCAGCAGCAGCAGCAGCAGAAGCTGTAGCCGTTGCAGCTTTGCCAACAACATTTGAAATCAATATTGGCTTAGCAATTGACGAAAATGTTTGATTAAATTATGTTGTTTGGCATCGCACTCATGTTTAGTCATTGAAGCATTCGAGTGTTTCGCGCGTGTGCTCAAATTAATAGCTCAATTTATGAATTGATAATGAATTAATTAATAGTACTATCAACTTGTTTAAAGTTGGCGAAGGCAGCAGTCTAAATAGCATCATTTGAATGTGGAATAGTATATAGATGTAGATGAAATAGACATGTTTGCTGATAACTAGACTGTTATTTCTATAGAAACTATGAATTTATATATTGTTTGGAGAATCCATTGAAGATTCTGGCAAATGTAAGCCAAAACTAATTGGAAATTGATTCATTTATCGATTAAATTGACATACATCCTGACTTTAGGCGTGCTGATTAAATATTCCCATGCAAGCTTTAGTTTGTCATTCCCATTAAATATATAAATATTGCAGTTTAAACTTATACTTGATATTATTTACTATAATTAGATTAAGTACCAGGAATTATGTGTAATAATTTAAAGCAACGAGATTGAAAACATATTCAAGGCCAAATCTACTTTCGCTTTGTAACTTAATCTATCAAAATCCACATAATCAAAGTAACCCCAATGCAAAACACTAATTAATTCACTTCATTTACTTCAACAAAATCTATGCAACAACAAACTATCTCAGTGTTGCTGTGATTATTTCCTGTATGTGTAAGTGGTTGACTTTCCTACTTGAAGGTGCATAATTCATTTTGTGGCTTTCAAACGGCAGCTTCAGTCTGCAGTACTCTTACTTTCAGCTGAGAGCTGAGCTTAACTAAGTTTTTTAATCGAAAGGGGCTTATAGACTTGTTACGCCTAATAGTTATTGTTGCTCAGCATTGTAATAGTCTCTCTGTGCGCCGTAATCAGATTAACGTTCTTCATTGTTAGAGGAGATAACTTTGACTTTCTGCTTATCGCATTGCCTGGCGCATAATTGTATAACATTGCTGAAATGATTCAATATGCGAACGATTACTAAAATTTAAATTGTAAATTAGGACACACTCACACACACACGCAATCAACTGCACTCCAAATACATTCAATTATCAGTTCACCCATAATTAAAGCTGATCAAAAAACTCGATGCGATTGCTGTCGATATTCTGCGCTGTGGTCGAGCTGCCAGCTGCAGGAGTCGAGCACGCATGTCGCGCATGTGAATGTAATGCAGCACATTACAATTAATCATACGACCCGTAAGCCGGCTTAGTCCCAGCATATTAAAATCAAATATTCGCCCTTTGTGCGTGTAATTGTGTTTGTTATTTTGGGTGTATAGAAATGTGATTCTCTCTATGTGTGTGTGTGTGTGTCACTCACACTCTTAAGCTGCAAATGTATCATGCCGCTTCTGCTTTGGCATATTTTAATTAAGTAAACGTTACGGTTACATCAGTTAGTTAATTTCATTATGTAATACCCTATGCTGACATTTTGTTATCATTATTGGCTTTAATTAAGTATTATTGGCAGCATTCACATATTAGCCGCAGCTTTGTGAACGACCATCAGGGGCTAATACGGGCATTATGTGTTAATTTAAATTAATGATCAGGGATTTGTGACAAAAACCAACAATTGAAAATATGTGGAAAATATATTTAAAGTGCCGTTAAGGCACGCAGTGGCTACGAGTTAAATTATGCGAAATAGCCTTAATCGGATAATTAAAAATACAAAATAAGAAAATATATAAATATAATTAAAACGAAAAACAATTTACGGTCCCAGCGCATAGCGAAGGCTAAAAGCACAACTGTCAACAAACAAATAAAAATGTGGAGATATACGGAAGAAGCAGCAGAGCTTCAGCTCGAAGACTGCATACCCTTGTGAGGGTATTTTATGTAACTGTGCAACATCGTTTTAGGCTTTGCCAAGGCTTTGTTCGGACTGAGAAGGCTTCGATGTAATCAATGCCTGCTAATCTCTTAGTTCTCCGTTAATCTCACCTTATGCAATAGCTAAGCTGGCCAAAGGCTTTCTCTGCAAGGGAATTAGAGTGAGAGTATAACGAGAGTTTGCACTTTATGCAGATCGGCTTGGCTGACAGACAGACAAATGGCCTGGCAACGACGCCCCTTGAGATTCCTCCCGGTACCAGCCGTATCTTCGGCCCCGTTAATTTTGCATTCAGCTGGGACAGACAGACGGCCAGACGGTCAGCGAGCCATCCAGGACTGTTGTTGTTGTTGTTGTTGTTGTTGATGATGCGCCTGCCACTGATGCTGCTGTTGATGCTGATGCTGATGCTGATGCTACTGATGGCGGCAGCGTTGTGTTAATAATTATGGAAAATCAACGCTTCGGCATCATTTGGCAACTCATTAAAATTCATAAATTATACTTCAGCGTTTCATTAAAAAATCAGCCCCAACAACAATTGCTGGCTTGCGAAAGGGCAGCGCACATAACGGCGCATAATGATGCAAAGTGGGCGTGGCGATGGAGCAAAATAAGGCAAATGGTTGAGCTGGAGCTTTTGTGTCGAGCTGTCTGCATTCTAAAGGATGCACACACACAATGGGATAATGATAAATAGTGATAAATGACAGTAAATGAAAGTATTTCATTCAAATGCATTAAATCAATATTAAATAATTTAATTAAAATTCCAAACGTAAAATAAATAAATACTGAAATGAAAAAATTATCTGATAACAATGACGATAATTCGTACTTAATTGAACTGAAATTTAAACGGCATGAAAATAATAAATGTCTGCATTAAATTAATGGCGTTTCTTTTTTTTTTTTTTTTTTCATTATATAATTTAACATTGAAATTAATAACATTAATTAGGCTAATTTAAAGTTCAGTAAACAGACCTGTCAATATATAAATAATATTGAAAAAATACTGAAAGAAAATAGAATGCTCAACTAATTACACACAAAATAGCAGTTGATTGATTAATAAAAATTAAATAATATTAGTAAAATTTAAAAATTAAATTGTAACATTGTTGAAATAAATGATGACAAAGGGAAATGATATATTCTAATTTTTATGAATTATTTATTACTTCAGAATATTATATTAATTTCTTATCTTATAAAAGGCTTATAGGTGAAGGCAAGTTAGAGTTTAAATATTAAAATATATTTGAAGAATTCATGAATATATAATTTTCAAAAGTTGTTAGTATATTATAAATTATTTTCAAAGTTGTGATTATACATATGTGAACCTATTAATAATTGTAAATTGTTAATTATTTATTACTGTTCGGAAGTGGATAAATCAGCTTATTGAGGTATTCATTACATACTTACAATCACTTTGTAAATATGTCAAAGTAAAATCCAAAAATATTTCTATGAATATTTATTTACACCGAGTGCTTCTTGATTTTCAAGTTCAATGAACAGGTATTTAATATATATGTATATAATAAAATTTAATGTAAACAGACTCATTAATTATTATTATTATTACAATTGCATTTTTTATATTATCGATGCAATGTTTAAGCCCCATTGAATATTTAATACAATTAAAAATAAAGCAAGCATTGCGGATTTTTAACGAAACTTAAATAAATATTCCGCAATTGTTTGCTGCGGTTATGTCGCGATTGAATTGCGGATTGTGGCGTGCACATCTCGAGCCTGGAATAACAAAAACCGTATATCGAGTGGGATTGGGGATAATGGACCGATACAAATGCTGCAAAATTAAGAGTGAAAGAAATGTTCAGGTTGCAGCAACTGCAAATTCTTAAATGTGTGTAGAGGTCATATAATCCTTATGATTAACATTGCTATTTTATATAAATAGTCTGAATTGAAGTTACGGTTGTTGACAGATATTTTTGTGTTATAATACCTATGTTTAGTTTGCACTATTATGCACACTTACTTCGTCTATGATGCTCCATAAACTAATTGAATGTCTGCAGGGTATAACATTGAAATGAAAAGAATGCTTCAAACATGTTAATTTATACTCTTGTATGTACTGAATGCATTTTTATTTTCTCTTTTTATATGCAACGCAATGAAGGATTCTGCTCAGAGCCAACTATATATGAGACTCAACTAGCGGAGTCTCAAATTACGTGGTAGCGTGTATTTTTCTTTACTCAATAGGGCTCTAGAAATACTTGATAAGTACATTTATTACTATTTAAATTTAACTTCAACAATTTATTTTATAGATGCTTTAAGAACAATGTATATATTTCTACTAATATCTCTGACTCTCATCTCCACTAGAGTACTTTATCTTTGCCAATGTTTTTTATATACATATTTCAAATTTATTTATTTATTCATTAATCAACATAAACAAATCCATTTTAGGTGCACGAATTGCGCATTTATTAAATCTCAACGGAATTGTTTTTATGTTTTCATATGGCCGGAAAATAATTATTACAGTTTGCTCGACGACTGCAGCAAGTTACTTAATTTATTTCTTTTGCACCCCCAACGCTATCCAGGAATCTGTAAATTGGTCAAGTGGCGCTCGGTGAACCGTGCGGCGCTGGTGCCGCCCACTGCCGCAGTCCCCAACGATCGACGCTCATGAAAACACGTCAGCAGAAGGGATGAAGCCGGCTTAAACGGCAACCCTGCACTGAATGGGCTTTATTATAGGCATATATATATGTATATGCATCTACTATAATATAAACTTTATTCTCAGCGACTCGCAATGGACTGTGGATGGCGAAATTTATAGGGAAGTTTTGGGGTATAGCTGGCAGGAGAACTTTTATGCTAACTGAAAAAAATAAATGTATTAAAAAATAATATTTAATAATTAATTTTTTTTAACGCATTTTATATAAATTTATGAAAAATTGTTTTTATTAATTTTAATTATTTTTATATATTTAACATACATAGAAATAACAATAGAATTAATTAATTAAGAATTACATACATCTACAGAGAATTCATATAAAGCCCATAAACATTTCGTTCGATAAACTCCTTACTTATTTATATACATGCATACATATATACATTTTTCTTCATCTTCTTTTATTTATTTTATTTTATTTTTAATTTTTGTTTTTTTTTTTTTTTTTTATAATTTTGCCTGTCAGCGCGAGCACAAGAAAGGGTAATGGCAGCGGCAGTGAAATCAATTAATGAATTGGTAAAAATTAAGTGCTTCAATTGTACGAAATTGATTTCGAGTAATAATTTTCAGCATGAGCGCCGACCAGGAAAAAATATATAAATGCACAGCGCATTGCATTGCATTGCATTGGCTGGGGCGGGCGACGGGGCGTGCCAGGATAATAATAATGCATAATGGCTACCGCCGGCGGCGCTGTCGGCAGAAACAACTCCGCACCGCTTTTACAACGTGCATTGACTCCGGCAAGTTCAAAAGGCCGGCGCATCCTGGCGTGGCCAACAACAACGTGGACAAGGACGCGGTCGAGGCGCGAGGTGGTGGCGGACACAGAACGACTGGCCCAAAGGACGACTTTTCTTTCAGTTGCATAATAAAAAATAATAATAATCATAATTTTTCCCATTGCCGTCACCGTTGCCGACGCCGCCGTTGTGCATTTTCCTTTTGCCAGTTTTAATGCACTTAGTTCACGGCTGGACTGAGCCGCAATTCAGGAACTGTAGCTGGCCAGGATCTGCCGCAGGTGTTGGTCACCGTTAGCTTCGTATTTTAATGGGCATTATCTGCATCATGAAAATTAAAAACTTCGTACAGCTGCAGTTGGCCCACGTTGTTGTTGTTGTTGTTGCTGCTGTTACTGTTGCTGTTATTGTTGCCTCCTTAAAGCACACAAATTAATTTCCCTAATTATAAGGCCCGTCCCAATGCCCACGGTGCAATCGTAAATTAGCCAAGTTTATGCGTGCTAGCAAAACTTTTTCGCCACTCGTCTCTCTCGGCTGGCAAACCGCCGCGTTCGCCACAA
The DNA here is from genome assembly GCF_054131065.1 of Drosophila arizonae. NCBI lineage: Eukaryota > Metazoa > Arthropoda > Insecta > Diptera > Drosophilidae > Drosophila > Drosophila arizonae. The sequence goes on along the minus strand of NC_142925.1, from coordinate 17,466,366 downwards.
AGTCAGTCAGTCAGTCGAGCTGGCCAACCCGGGGCCACGGCCAACGCGATAATGTTATCTAAACAAGCATAAAGTTTTGCATCAAGGGCTAAAAATCTAAATATTATTACCCGCATCCGGTTCGCTGCGCCAATGCGGCCTGCAACTGATTTACTCCGCACAACTAGTTACTAGTTCTCCGACTCTGTCCAATGTCTATACGTTTGCCTGTGCCTGGGCCTGGGCCTTCGCCTGGACCTGACTTGACTAGCCACTTTTATTTTTAGCCAGTTGGGCGCTTGATTATAGTTTAAGGCAATTGCCTGAACGGGGAGCACTGGACATGGGGCTGTGCCTTAATTTGCTTAGAGGAAGTTGCAAGCGAGGCGATTAGGTCTGCAGAGTGTGGCACAAACTGCATCTTGGCCACAGTGTGGCATGTGGCCACAGCTATGGTCACGCAGCAGCACAAAGTGAAGTATATTGGTTATTGGACGATGAACACATGCACACATATGTATATACATATATATATGTATATGTATACTCATCTGAAACTTTATTCCACCAATTTTATTTCCTTTTACATGGACAATTCAATATTATGCAATTGGCAACAATTTCGATTTATTTACTTTTCACTGTAGCGCACTCTTTATTCCAGTTGCCCAACGCCGCACATCAGCAGCAGCAGCAGCAGCAGCAGGAGGTGGAGCAGGAGGAGAGCTCAGCGTGGAGCGTTAACAAGCGTTGCTCTGCTCTGTTCCAGTTTTTCCCATTTTTATGACTTGCAGGAAGCAGCACGAATCGAGCGTGGTGGCTGGGGAACGACATGCGACAAAAGTTCTGATTATTGAAATTAACTTTGATTTGTTTGTTGTTCAGCTGCATCGGCAAATTAAAAAAAAAAAATTAAAAATTAAAGTGCACTCAAAGCATATACGAGTATCCTAGCAGAAAGCCAAAGTCGAGCATCAGGGTCAGGCTACGCAAATAAAAATGCATTTCAATTGCATGCAGAAACGCAGCAGCAGCAACAGCAACAGCAGCAGCGAGCAAAGAAAGTGCAGAGAGCAGAAAAGAGCAGTGGAAGAGCGGGAGGGGTGGCAGCAGAAGCTGAGTGAACTGAAGCCTGGCAATATGGCCAAATGGAAATTGCTGTAAAATATGAACTACCAATTTCTGTTTGGAACTGTTGCAGCAGCAATAGCGCTAAAAAGAAAGCAAATACTCGATTTTGGATGAGAGATAACAGATTGCCAGATATCCTGTATGTCAATCACAGTGGCTGTCATTTACATACACACACACACATGAACGGAGAGCATTTCAAATTTACTTATTACTATTTGGAAAGCGAATTGTAAAGCGAAAAATGAAAAATCAGTTGCAAAAATATGAGTGATTCGGTTTGCGACTACATTTCTTACCTTCTTATCCTGGCATCTCATATTTATTAAATTAAATCAGTTAGGTAGATAATTATCATACACATTTGCAAAGTTCTATGAAAGTAAATAATATACAAATATTTACAAATTAAACGAGCAAAATGAATAATCCATCAATAAAATTCTGTGATATTTTAAAGAAAATAAATTTGTAGAAATTCGTATAAACGAATGAATTTAAGATAAAGGTATATATTATAAAATACAAATGTAAGTATTTTATATACAAATCACTCAAGTAATTCATTAAACTTGCGTAAAATCCAAGAATTAATTATTTAATAAATTTCTATATAAAAAGTCAGTTTCTCGGTAGCTTCTCAAATTTCTGAAAGCCCTACAACATTTTTAATTGAATTTATTTTAAAAGCTCCTTTGACAAACAAAACACTTTTAAGTACTTTACTACATATATGTACTTGGGCTATTTTTCAAATTGGTTTCAGAAATTCTGCGAGGATGAGATATAATACCTCAATGTTGATCATTGAAAATGCTCAATATTCAAACAAAATGCACTTTCTATTTTTCTTTGCTTCCAGGGTATTAGAGAAAAAAATCCACTCTGGCAGTTTGGTCAGGCACTTCAGGGGGTTTTACGTTAGCTACGAGACATTGACACAATAACACCTAAAGTGGCTTTGTCCACCCGGCAATATTGACTGCCAGAAAGTGCGCACGACAGCAGACCCCAAACCCACTTACAGAGCAGCCGCTACTTTTGCCCCAAAGCCAAACCCCAAACCCACCCAAAATCACACTCACCCACACACACACGCACAGTGAGAGGAGAGGGAGGAGAGAGAGTGAGTCGGCAATCCGCTTCCGTCTGCAACGCTTGCTGACTTCGGTCGCTGTATTCATGCATGAATTTTGAACGAAATTTTCATACCTTTTTCGCAATATTCTTTCATTTTACTCTCAAATTCTTTCTTTTTTCCTCCTTTTTAGTGAGAGCCGTTTTCCACTTCAGTCCGTTACTTTTCAATTTCCACTTACATATACATACATACATACACATACAACAGCACAAACTTTTTTTGCACTGTGTCTTTGGCGCGATTTTCCGCTACGCTGCACTTTCATTATACGTGTGCGAGAGCGGGACAGACACCTTGAACAGAGACAGGGCCAAAGGCAAAGACAAAGAAAGCTGCAAACTTTTCTTCTTTTTTTTTTATACTTTTTTTATATTTTTGTGTTAAAGAATCGCCTGTCAAAGGCAGGCAACCAGTTGGCAATTGAAGTCGGCAGTCGGCAAGCGGCCGTCGCCTTATTGCAAATTGCTTGAATTGCTTTTGGCTTACGGGTGTTGGCCGTTTGCCGTTGGCTGTTGGCCGCTTACCGCTTACCGTTTACCGTTCCGTCCTGCTGCATTTGCAGTCTTTCGCGTTGTCTCTGCAGTTCGTACTTCCGCTTGCCACCTGCTCGCATGGGCACTTGGCCTGCTCGTGTTTACCCACTTATTTGCCACACTTGACCAAAATCAATTGGCAGCGACAGCGGGCTCGCCGGTTCGCAGGCAACAACAGATTATGTTGTTTAACAATCAAATAAGTCACGCGGCGCTTAACTCAGTTCAGGTGGAAGCGCCACAGCAACAAGAATCACAACATCAAAGGGAAATCAAATTCTCTTTGACGAAGCTTCAATGCTCTTTCAGAACTGAACATTTGCCTAATCTTGGGAGCGATGCATTTTAAGCTGCTCAGATTTAAAAATAGATCAAAAGAATATTTTGTATTTGGTAATTTTATACAATAAGTAAATATATTAAATTATTTATTATTTATTTTAAATCAAGTTATATATATACATATATGTAAATATATTATATATATTTTTTTTATTATTTTTTAAAATATAAACATTTCAAACTATTCTAACTACTATTTTCAATCCAATATACGAATTTTTTGAATTTATAAAAATTTAATCAAACTTATTTTTAGACTTTTTAAATTAATTAGAAATATATATAAACATAAACTATTATTATTATTATTATATTTTGTTTTTTTTTTTTTATATTATTATTATGTTTTTTTTTTTATTTATTTATTTATTTTTTTAATAACATTTATTTACAATTTATTTATTAGCTATTTTTGAATGGTATATTAAAAATATTTTCTTTTTCCATATTTGTCGGCCCATTTTAAGTATGCAAAATTATCACATCTGAAGCATTTATGCGGAACAAATAAGATTATTTTCATGTACTTAATTTTTAAGTATTTTAAATTGTTTCTCTTTGCTGTAAAATATAATTTTACTTTATATATATTTTTATATCTTCGTTCTTTATACCTTTATATATACCATTAGCGACTCTTCACAAAGTTATCATGCCCCATGGTACTTAAATGTGAAGCAGGCAACACCGTCAAGTTCTGCACGAAAGGTTTTAGCTACCTTTTAGCGCGAACCTGCAGTGTCTGTCCGTCCGGCCACGTACGTTGTAGTCAGTCTTGCCCCGTCTGCTGTCCGTCGACCGTTGTCTCTGCAATGTGTGGCTTATTGTATAAGCGCGTCCGTCCGAATCTGCGCGTCCAATGTGGGCGTTTTATGTGGCCGTGTCCCTAAGTTGTAGTTGTTGCTTTTACTGTTGCTGTTGGTGTTGCTGTTGGCTGTTACCCGTTGTTGTGGTGTTGCTTGTCTGCTGGGCTACCTTGGCCGATTGTTGTGATTCTTGGTTGGCATATGCCCGGCACCCACCTCTGCTGTGCTGTGCTGAGCTTGCTGGGCCTCGGCCTGTCGCTTGTGCCATGAGCCGTGTAAACATTGGCGCGTGCCAGCAACAATACAACACCTTAATGTGTGCGCCTGCCTGGAACTGATTCTAATCGCTTGGAGTGCGGTGTTAATGTTGATGTTTCAATTAATTTTTATTAGTTCAACTCGTTATGCATATGGCTACGTCGCATAGCATCGCCTCGCGTCATGGGGGCCAACTCATGAAAAATGATGAGTCGAAAGTGCTGAAAATAGTGCCCGATTGCCCTATCAATGTATGCGCAACGGACAGCTCAATCAACTAACAAGCTTAAGCCATAAGCTTAGCATTGGCCTTCTTCAGCTCCATCCACATATCGGCCATATGGAGATGACCTATCGAGGATCCATCAATTTGCATATTGCAGCAGCTCAGCTATCGGCAGCGCACCTATAAATCCTTTGCTTGGCTCTTTTGCACGCCGTAAATAACCCGCCCGGAAGGCAGACAAGGCCGTGTGCCCAGGCACAGGGCGAAAACGTCGCCGCCAATCATTTATCAAAAATATTATCAATCAGTCAATAGATGAAATGGCTTGATGAATGTCCAACAAGCGCCCAGCCAGCCAGTCAGCACAGTGAGGACAGTGGGGACAGGGAAGACAGTGAGGCCAGGCCGTCAGCCAGGGCGTTTCTTTGGTTTGGGCGTCTGTGTTGACAGGCCAGGCGCTTGCCTGGACACTGGACTTGCCTGTAACTGGTCAAAAGCAAATACATACATATAACAGCCAAGCCAAACCAAGCCAAGCGAAGCCGAATCGAGCCGAGTCCTGCCAGCAGCCTGCATTTGATTGATTTCAGAAAATGAAGAAAAATCGTGTCGAAACGCCAAGACAAAGTGAACGGCGGCTTCCAGTCCCAAAACTGAAATTGCACATTGGTCTTTTATGTATGTGTGTGTGTGTCTGTGTGTGTGATACGTATTGATTTGCTGAATGAAAAGCACTTACCACGTGCCTTTATTCCCTGCACTTTTTTGCCATGAATTGAACGTGAGGGCTTCGAAATTCAATTTCATTCGGCATATGAAACCTCAAAACGCAGATACTGTAAACATTTCATCCAAACAAAGCTTAACTATAGATGAGACACAAGATTATATTCTCCAAGCCAAGACATTGGCTTTTTCTTGCCAAGAGATTTTATGTTAGCTACTTGACTTCAATTACAAAAAAAACAAAGAGTACAAGAATTTGATTAGCAATGAAAATGTTTTCTTGATAGGGTAAAATATATAGACTTTTATATTAATTAGAAAATTCATATTATTTCATTTAAATCTGTAGGATTTTATACATCATATAAATCATTTTTTATTTATTTTTATTTAAACTAAAATATATTTTACGTAAAATGATAAGATAAAGCAGTTAGAGGAGTTAGTTAAGAGATTCAGGTATACAATAATACTCACATTTCTATGAGTGTATAAATTACTATGCAGATATATGTATATATGTTATACAGATGTTTACCAAGAATACATACGTTAATATAACCTATTTGACTAACACACACACATTTGTGTTTCTCAGCTATTATACACAGAGCTGACTTCAATGAGAATGCCTCTTCACATACAACGAATTTATATAATTCACACATATTCAAGTAAATCTTATCATAGATACATATTTCTCTCCAGAAATTTATACAACTCACACATATTCAAGTAAATCTTATCATAGATAGTGCTCTGCAGAGCAAGTAATTCAATTAATTCTAAACATAGTTTCACAGAGCTAATGAAAATTAGATTTTCAGCAAGTTTGACTATTTGAATTTAGCAGTTACTTTTGTTAACGGCAATCGTACAATTTGCATGGCTGTGTGTTCGTCTCACTCACACACACACACACACACACATACACAATGCGGGTGGTTTCAGGCCGACTTGCTGAGCATTCATACTTGAGGCACATTCAAGACCATAATCCTACTTACTTGTGGGCTCTATATTGTTCTGGCTGTTGGCCAGAAGCTTTTCAGCTGAGCTGCCCACAGATCTTCGGGGGGAGGGTGATCGAAGAGATGATTTGGAATATGGGGGAGACTGAAAAGTTCATCAGAAAGCGATTAACAGTAGCCAGGGCCATGCTAACAATGCAAATTTGATTATTCCGACTAAGGGTCACTCACACGCACGTCAACAACTGCAACACTACACACACACACGCACACACACATGCACGCACCGGCAACATGCGGGCAACATTTGTTCTATTGTTTTGCAATGTTTGCTCTCTTCTTTTTTTGCGGACTTATTCAATTTGCTCTGCAACATGTCAAAAAGTTTTGCGCAGCAAATGAAAAATGTGCAGTAAAAGTGCAAAACGCAGCAAACATGCTACGAAAATTACAAATTTTTTTTCTCTCTGTATATGTGTGTGTTTCTGTGTTTGTGTGCGCCGTTTTTGTTAGTTTGTCTGTGGCTTGTTGTTGTCCTGGTGTTGTCAAAAAGTATGCCAACGCCGGAGCCAAAATGATGGAGTGACAGTGACTGCCATCCGGGGCGGTAGATTCTGACTGCCAACCATAGGGGGAGGGGGACAAGGGGTCGATGCAGGTCGGACCCTAGCTCACTAGTCCCCTAGTCTGCCACTACCTAACCCAGTCAGTTCATGTATCTCGGCGCTCACTCCACATTTGTCAAGTGGAGTGTGCGGCCAAATGCCTTTTAGTACCTCTTTCATCTGCAAATATTTGTGTTATTAGAATTTTTAAGCCAGCTCACAGTAACGTTTTTGCAAACGCCAAAACTATATGGACAGAGTGGAGAGCAGATGTTCCACAATTTGTAGGCGACGTAAATTCTTCATTCTGAAAAGTTGTCTAAGGATTGAACAGATCTATATCGTGTGAATTTTTCATTAAGAATAAAAATTATAATATTTAATGCAACATATACTTATAGAGTAAAAAACAGATGTTCCACAATTTGTAAATGGCATACTTTCGCCAAAATGAGAAATACTATAAGGAAAATCTCTATAATTTGAAAGAACTGCGCGCATCTTATGAAATTTTAGTGAAGAATGAAAACTATAAAGAGGGAAAAGCAGATGTTGCACAAGTCATATACGACACGATTTCGCCAGGATTTAAGTTGTTTTAGGAGTATTTCTGATGAAGTAATTCCTACGGGTTATTAGCTAACAGTGAAATCAACAATTCTTAAACTTGAATTTTTCATATTGCTTGGCGAAAATGTTTTCAGAAACACGTTTTCACTTTCATGCTCGAAACAGGGCCAGAATTTGTGTGTGCGTGTTTCGTGTCTGCTTCGGGGACGCTGTCAACAAAAATGTTTTGAAATTGTTTCCAAGCGTTCCTTCCATTGTTGTTGTGGTTTTTTCCCATTTTGGTTGGAGTTTTTGAAAATATTTAATTTCCGCATTAGCGTTGCGACACAATTTCGCTTATAATCAAATGCCAATGCTAAGTGTTGACACGCTTTGTGGAAGTTGGGCTGTCTGGACCACTTTTGTACTCCTTAAGAATTCATTATTCAATGTCAATGCATTTCAATTTTGTGGCTGTGCGTCGCTATCGCAGTCGCCGTCGTCGTCGTCGTCGACGTCGACAATCGAGCGGAATAGATTTATGACAGCGACACTGCATTTTATTACACTTAAAGGAAATCTTTCTTGGAATTGGCACACGGAAAAAGTTTTGTAAAAAAATAAACGTAAAATGGCAGAGGGCATGGAAAAATCATAGAGCGGAGTGAGGCGAACAGGTAGAGCCATGCCGATAGAGAAGTTGGCGTAAGTAAGGCAACGCCATTTATCAGCGTGACACCTTGCTGGGCGGCCAGCTTGCTGCTGGATTGGATGTGCGTGCAGATATGGATCTAGAGCTGGTCCCCAGCTTGCCTTGTGGTGTGTCCTCAGCCGAACTATGACTGCGGCGGGTGTTCGACTGACTGTGCGTGTGTGTGTCTGTGTGTGTGTAGCATTTTTATGGCATGTGAGAAATGACGCAGAAAGTGTGACACAAAACTGTAGACAAATTGCTTAAAATGATTTCATTTCTTTTATTTATGACGCCAACATTCGAGCTGCTCTTTAAAAACAACTTTCAATAAGTTCGCACTCTGTCATCCGTTTGGCTTTAAGGAAAATTATATTTTAATGGCATGAATTGAGTATTGAAGAGAGAAAGGGAGCACAAATGGAAATATATACTTGTTAATCTCATCTTCATAGACCCTTTATCCTAGTGCCTATACAAATATCTTAACGCTAATTAAATTGTTATTACCGTAAAGCTTCAACAAAAAATAGATACACTAATATTTTTCATGGCATATCGAAAAAACTTATCACAGCACACGTCAATAGATAGGCTTGTCCCTGGTAAGAAAACTCTAGATGTTTCGTTACCTCACAGTTTATCTATGGAGGTGGAGCACCCGGAAGTATTTCTGATAAGATTAGACGAATTTTGCTAAAAACAGTTCCGCTACTACTGATAGCAAAGAATTGGATAGTCATTCAACTGTCGTCAAAAGTGAATCGAATTTATTTAATTAGTGACAAATCCCTATAAATATTATTTTTTAAAACATTCACACCTCATAAAATAAAGTATTATTAATAAATTTTGCATTTTCAAATATCATACGTATTTGTCTCAAATCGAAATTAATTGAGCACAATATTTTCATAGACTTTTTCATTTAATTTTATACAAGTTCTCAATCATGAATTTCATTATTGAACAATAAACTTTCCATTTTGCCAACGAGACTTAATTAAATATATTCCAGAACGTGTGCGACGCTTCGCTAACGGTATTTCCCGAATAATGCAATCATTGGATTAATCCGAACGCCGTTAACTGCAGTTGATAAGCCACTGGGAACTATCAGAGAAGAGTCTTTGGCGTCGAGCGCCATAGGGGCCTTATCAGCGTAAGCAATGGTAATACCTCAAAAGTATTTAATTGATGAAATTAATACGGCAATGAATCCCATTTGATGCTTTAAACTTTAAACGGTTACGCAGAAAAAAAAAACACTAAAAATATTTTCTATTCAAATATAAAAAGAAAAATTATTTTTAACGTAAACGTCACAGAATTTGTAGTGAAAATATTTGGCAGCATAAATCAAAGAAAAGCTAGCCCTAAAAATAATAACGAACTCAAAACCATATCCATATCCACATCCACATCCATATCCATATGCCATGTCAGGCTGACAAAACTAAACTAAAACACAAATACATATGCATAACATGAGCGAAGCTAAAACAAATCCTCAACACAAATAACTGCCAACACATTTGCATATATCTCACAAATAACCGAAAGCAAAGCAAAATAGAAACCAAAAGCCCAAACCCCAAAAACAACAACAGCGAAACACACAAATCTACATGGAAAAGCGAAAGCGCGTTTACAATTGTTGAAAACAGAAGAGGGCAAAAAAAAAAAAAAAACAAAAAAAAATAGAATGCGAAAAAAGAGTTGAACGGCAACAAAATGCAAAACACTTCTAAAAATGAGGCATTTCCGGTCGACACACGCAGCATCAGGAGCAGCAGCAGTAGCGGCGAACGTCACATAAAACAAGGGGTTAAAAAGAGGCGCGAAAAAGTAAAGCATAATAAACGCCGAACACATAAAAATCGACGCTGAAATCTGCTGCGAATAAGCAGAGGCTGACGCTGAACAAAAGATCGACGAAGGGACAGGCAATATTAAAAGCGTATGCCACACGGCTAATACAATAATATAAAAGGCAATAAAAATCGTGGCCGGATTCGTGGGCTGAGGTAGGAAAGGTGCAGCAGCAGGAGGAACTGGAGCAGGAGCAGCAGCTGCTCCTATCAGTGTGAAGCCATCAAATTCGATTAGATGCTCGGCCTTTGGGGGGTTGGCAATAACCGGCAAACGAAACACTTGACTGTTTTGGCAGCTGCAAAAGATGAGGATGAAGCCATCGGTCGAGCGTGAGGTTGTTGGGCCTGAAGCAACCGAGCGAAGAGGGAGAAGTAGGAGAAGCACGAAAAGCGGTTGTCCTGTTGCCCGGATGATGGTAATTGTTTGTTTTGTGTTCATAATTTTTGGCATATTTATCCCTTTTCACTTTTGAGCCGAACCGAACCGAATCAAAGCAAGTTGAACAACTGAAAGTATGAGAACTGTCAAATAGACTGATCAGGCCAGGTCTTTCATTAAATTTTAATCGGCAATTCCATGGCTGGGGCTTGTTAAATAAAGCCACTAATAAAGCTAAACAGATATAAGTTTTATCGATAGAAGTTTAAATTTCGACATAAGTTTTCATAAATTGTATATAAAATATATCTTATGTGTATATAATAATGTATTACAGAATACGAAATACCCTTAAAGAGCTTCAGACCTTTCGAATCGTCGTTATATAAGAGATTAAATATGAAAGAAATATACGAAGAATATTGTGACATACAATCAAAGTATCCAATCCGAAAATCTATTTTGAAGAAGCATAATCAACTTTTGATTATTATTATTAGATAAACTTGAAAATGTGGAAACTATGCTTCATTTAAAATCTCTTAAAGATTACTGAGTGCATATACAGCTCTTGGATTTGAATATTAATTTATTTAAATTTAATGATGAATGTACATATATTTAATATGTCTAAATACATTTAGTCTGCACATCACATGTCCAATACAATAAACCCATTGTAAGAGTATGTAACCATTATCTACAGAGACTATAGACTATATACCCGATGAAAAAGCAAAAAGCATATAGGGACTGTCTAATCGATCATTAGATAATACCTGCATAGCCCTCACTGGGTATTTTATTATCGCCTGTCTTTTGTGGTATACCCACTGCAGTGGGTAGATTGCACTGTAAAGGTATGTAAGAATTATCTATAAACAGAAAATAATGAAAAGGCTGTTAAGGAAATTAAATGAGAAGACCAGATAAGACGAACAAACTATTGAATGCGTGCGATCAAACATTTGACCTCACAGTATCTCAATAAGTTTCGGCGCATATTTAAAATGAAACTTTGCACCAATAAGCCCTTCATATCATATGTCAAACAGTAAATAGTCCGTTTCATCACGAGATTATTAATCAGTTCCATGTGCTATATAAACCTCAAGGTTCTACCAAGCAACCATAACTTCCATAGCTTTTGCACAGACAATATGACAGCTAAAGCACTATTTCCAACACTTTATGATGAGAAGACAAAAGTGTGGAGCGGATTGCCCTTGCGTAAGCTGTACGATGCCAACTGCTCGGTGGGCGAAAGGATATACAATTCCGTCAAGAGCTATCCCACAAATGTCGTCCAAGTGAGTGCTGATGGATGAGCTCACAAAGAAATTCAGCTAATGCAACTATTCCTCCATAGATCTCGAATATGGACGAACGTGTGGTGACCTTTGGAGAGGTGCACGTCTGGGCCGCACGCCTGGCTTTGTACCTGAAGAGTGAGGGACTTACCCATAAGGATGTCGTCGGCATTATTGGCAATGCCAGCACCTTCACCAGCTCCCTTGTTGTGGGCTGCCTGTTCAACGCGACTCCCTTCCATGCCGTGGCCTACACCTACATGAAGGAGCCCCAAGTCATTCAAGATCTATATGAGACAACAAAGCCAAAGATTATGTTCTGCGATGGTAAAGACTATGAGATCATGAAGGAAGTAACGAAGGCCTGGAATCCCAAGTACGTTACGCTAACTGGACGCGTCGAAGGCGTACCATATATTGAAGATCTGCTGAAGCCACATCCCATGGAGCGCTTCTACCAGTAAGTTGGGCAATTCAAACAAACCGCTGGATGGCTTACCTTTGTTTTTCTGCTTCTCAGACCATTGCCTTTGGCCACTGACGGTAATCAAATAGCGGCCATTCTCTGCTCATCGGGCACATCGGGCAAGCCGAAATCTGTGGCCATCTCGCATAGACAGCTCAACAAAGTAGAGGCGTAAGTATAAAAATCGTTTGCAAATGATAGCTGAGAGCTATAAATTTACATCAAATTCATTTCAGAATCGGAAACTGCACAGATGTGATCCTAACTAGTGCTACTCTAGACTGGATGACGGGTCTCATGCTAATGATGCTGTGCTTCTTTTATGGCAGTAGTCAAGTCATATTCAATGAACCATTCAATGGCGACAGCTTCATCCGCATGATCGAAAAGTACAAGGTCACCCTGATTGTGATGGCACCCTGGCAGGGCTTTGAGGTCTACACAAGTCCATTGGCTACTGAGCAGAGCTTGTCTAGTGTACGCATGAGTATCGTTGTTGGTGGCTGGCTGTCGATGAAAATACTGCAGAGGGGGCAAGAGCTCATGAAGAATGCCCATATCGTGTTCGCGTATGGAGCGACTGAGACGGGCACAATAGCCCTTAACATTGACCAGAGCCTGGCAAGTTCTGTTGGCAAACTGCCACCAGGAGTTCGGATTAAGATCATTGACGATGAGGGTAATTCGCTGGGGCCTAACCAGGTCGGCCAAATTCTTATTGACATTGGCGTCACATGGCAGGGCTATGTGGCCAATCCTGAGGATACGGCCTCCACCTTTCGGGATGGCTGGATTGATCTGGGTGATCTCGGCTACTTTGACGATGACAACAATCTGTTTTTGGTAGATCGCAAGAAGGATGTGCTCAAATACAAATCAAAGGACTTCTGGCCCAACGAAATTGAGCAAATTATTACGGAGCTGCCAGATGTGGAAAATGTTTGCGTTGTCGGCGTGAGGAACACGAACTATACCGATGCAGCTGGTGCACTGGTAATCAAAAAACCCGGAGCCGAAATCTCCAAGGAGAAGATCATCGAGCACGTGGCAAAGCGCGTTGTTGTCGAATACAAGCAGCTGAACGCTGGCGTCCAGTTTGTCGACAGTTTGCCCATGAACAACAATGGTAAGGTGGTCAGAAACTTGGCCAGGAAACAGTTTGAGTCGCTCATGGATGTTCAGGAATCATAGTTTCATTTGTCTTACAACCATTGTTCTTTATAGATTTTAAGAATTTCGATATTATGGTGATTTCTGTTAAGCTAACTTAACATTATTAAATAAACTGAAAAATATTGTAGACAATAATATTATTTTTTCTAATTTGCTAATTTCTAATTTGCACAGAATTCAGCTGCTTGAATTTCAAGAAACATATACAAATCAGAAACAATTTACTATTTCATAGTTGACGATAAACATTTAACAGTCAACACCGACTGATAGATAATGTACTTTAATGCTGATAAAGAGCTAATAATAGTATGAGCAAAATAAAAACAATCAATATTGAATGAATAATTATTGATATAAACTTAAAAGGATTTGCTTTTTGTTAGTTGTTATATAATATTAAAGAAATGATAGGTCAAAATGGCTGATCCAACCAACTTTTTCATTAAATTTTAATCGGCAATTCCTTGGCTGGGGCTTGTTAAATAAAGCCACTAATAAAGCTAAACAGATATAAGTTTTATCGATAAAAGTTTAAGTATCGACATAAGTTTCATTTAATCATATATAAAATATATCTTATGTGTATATAATAATATATTACAGAATACGAAATACCCATAAAGAAGTTTAGAGCTTTGAATCTCTGAATTTTGAAGAAGCATACTCAACTTTTGATTAATATTATATAGCTTGAAAATTTCTTAAGAATTACTGAGTGCATATACAGTTGTTGGACTTGGATATTGCTTTATTTAAATTTAATGATGAATTTACATATATTTAATATGTCTAAATACATTTAGTCTGCACATCACATGTCCAATACAATAAACCCATTGTAAGAGTATGTAACCATTATCTACAGAGACTATAGACTATATACCCGATGAAAAAGCAAAAATCGTATGCTGTTGCTTAGTGACTGTCTATGGGATCTTTGTCTAGTCGGTCGATTTTGATAATACCTGCATATCTTTTTGTGGTATACCTACTGCAGTGGGTAGATTGCACTGTAAAGGCATGTAAGAATTATCTATAAACAGAAAATAATGAAAAGGCTGTTAAGGAAATTAAATGAGAAGACCAGATAAGACGAACGAACTATTGAATGCGTGCGACCAAACATTCGGCCACACAGTATCTCAATAAGTTTCGGCGCATATTTAAAATGAAACTTTGCACCAATAAGCCATTCATATCATATGTCATATGATAAATAATCAATATCATCATAAGATTATTAATACGTACATCAGCTCCATATGGTATAAAAACCGTAAAGTTCTACCAAGCAATCAGACAGTAGTTCTATAACTTTTGCACAGACAATATGACAGCTAAAGCACTATTTCCAACACTTTATGATGAGAAGACAAAAGTGTGGAGCGGATTGCCCTTGCGTAAGCTGTACGATGCCAACTGCTCGGTGGGCGAAAGGATATACAATTCCGTCAAGAGCTATCCCACAAATGTCGTCCAAGTGAGTGCTGATGGATGAGCTCACAAAGAAATTCAGCTAATGCAACTATTCCTCCATAGATCTCGAATATGGACGAACGTGTGGTGACCTTTGGAGAGGTGCACGTCTGGGCCGCACGCCTGGCTTTGTACCTGAAGAGTGAGGGACTTACCCATAAGGATGTCGTCGGCATTATTGGCAATGCCAGCACCTTCACCAGCTCCCTTGTTGTGGGCTGCCTGTTCAACGCGACTCCCTTCCATGCCGTGGCCTACACCTACATGAAGGAGCCCCAAGTCATTCAAGATCTATATGAGACAACAAAGCCAAAGATTATGTTCTGCGATGGTAAAGACTATGAGATCATGAAGGAAGTAACGAAGGCCTGGAATCCCAAGTACGTTACGCTAACTGGACGCGTCGAAGGCGTACCATATATTGAAGATCTGCTGAAGCCACATCCCATGGAGCGCTTCTACCAGTAAGTTGGGCAATTCAAACAAACCGCTGGATGGCTTACCTTTGTTTTTCTGCTTCTCAGACCATTGCCTTTGGCCACTGACGGTAATCAAATAGCGGCCATTCTCTGCTCATCGGGCACATCGGGCAAGCCGAAATCTGTGGCCATCTCGCATAGACAGCTCAACAAAGTAGAGGCGTAAGTATAAAAATCGTTTGCAAATGATAGCTGAGAGCTATAAATTTACATCAAATTCATTTCAGAATCGGAAACTGCACAGATGTGATCCTAACTAGTGCTACTCTAGACTGGATGACGGGTCTCATGCTAATGATGCTGTGCTTCTTTTATGGCAGTAGTCAAGTCATATTCAATGAACCATTCAATGGCGACAGCTTCATCCGCATGATCGAAAAGTACAAGGTCACCCTGATTGTGATGGCACCCTGGCAGGGCTTTGAGGTCTACACAAGTCCATTGGCTACTGAGCAGAGCTTGTCTAGTGTACGCATGAGTATCGTTGTTGGTGGCTGGCTGTCGATGAAAATACTGCAGAGGGGGCAAGAGCTCATGAAGAATGCCCATATCGTGTTCGCGTATGGAGCGACTGAGACGGGCACAATAGCCCTTAACATTGACCAGAGCCTGGCAAGTTCTGTTGGCAAACTGCCACCAGGAGTTCGGATTAAGATCATTGACGATGAGGGTAATTCGCTGGGGCCTAACCAGGTCGGCCAAATTCTTATTGACATTGGCGTCACATGGCAGGGCTATGTGGCCAATCCTGAGGATACGGCCTCCACCTTTCGGGATGGCTGGATTGATCTGGGTGATCTCGGCTACTTTGACGATGACAACAATCTGTTTTTGGTAGATCGCAAGAAGGATGTGCTCAAATACAAATCAAAGGACTTCTGGCCCAACGAAATTGAGCAAATTATTACGGAGCTGCCAGAGGTGGAAAATGTTTGCGTTGTCGGCGTGAGGAACACGAACTATACCGATGCAGCTGGTGCACTGGTAATCAAAAAACCCGGAGCCGAAATCTCCAAGGAGAAGATCATCGAGCATGTGGCAAAGCGCGTTGTTGTCGAATACAAGCAGCTGAACGCTGGCGTCCAGTTTGTCGACAGTTTGCCCATGAACAACAATGGTAAGGTGGTCAGAAACTTGGCCAGGAAACAGTTTGAGTCGCTCATGGATGTTCAGGAATCATAGTTTCATTTGTCTTACAACCATTGTTCTTTATAGATTTTAAGAATTTCGATATTTTGGTGATTTAACTTTTTTCTAAATTACAAAACATGTAAATATTATTAAATAAATTTAAAAATATTATAGACTATAAAACTATTTTTTCTTATTTAAAATTTTAAACAAAGTTCCCTTTGTTAATATTTGCCGAAATTAATTCCAACAAACATGCAAACATGTTAATAATTTATTGAATAGAAATATTTATATAATTTACTACTCAACGCTGACTGGTTGATAATGCTTTATATTTATTTGAAAATGGAAGAACTGATAGGAAAATAATATATATAGCTCGCTTTATTTCTTTCACCTTGAATCTAAAAACATATACCATATGAAAAATAACGATATAAAAATGTTTTTGCTCCCTTATCCACTTATTGGACTTTCCCATTGGTTATCTAACGATGAGTCGGTGCATGGGGTGCAATTATTTATCTCAGTGTGTAGACTGTGCTCTCGATTATATTATATAAAATTGTCTATTATTGGAAAAGTCGCAATAATCTATGCGTCTGATATGACCTATTGGAATTTACCCAAATTTTCAATTAGTATATCTGGCAATTGCCACGCGACGCTGACTGACTAATGTCAAATGTGCTGAGCTCATTCATGGCTGAGTTGAACAACAAAATATGAGATTCACGTTTAGATAAATTTATTTCAAGCGCAATAGGAAGCCAAATTGTTGATATTAATTTTTTTATACCCTGAACCCATTTTCAATGGGAAATCAGGGTATAATGGTTTTGTTGAAATGTATGTAACAGGCAGAAAGAGGCGTGGCAGACCCCACAAAGTATATATATTCTTGATCAGGGCGACGAGCTGAGTTGATTTGGCCCTGTCCGTCTGTCTGTCCGTCTGCCCGTCCGTCCGTCTGTCCGTATGTATGAACGCGTCGATTTCAGAAGATATAAGAGCTAGAGACTTCAAATTTTTTTTAAATGTCCGTAATTACAGCGCGCATATCAAGTTTATCATTAAAAATCGATAACTCATCCCGATCTTTTTTTTATCGATAAAAACCCTTATCGAAAACCAGTTATAAAATTATATCTTCTACACCTTTATTGCTAGAGTCTCCAAATTTTTAATGTATACTTATATGCAATTTATACAATTTCGGTTTTTGTTAAAATTTACCCCTCACCCTTAAATTCACCCCCTCACCCTCACTTTTGTAAAAAGCGTATTTCAAATACTAGAGATATATCCATGTTATAATCATAGTCTGAAAGTTTCATGAAGATCGTACGTCCACAAAAAAGTTATAAAGCAATTAAGTTCTCATAGTAAGCGCTCACTGCCGCCCATGCGTGTTTATGCTTGTGTGTGTGTGTGTGTGTGTGTGTGTGTGTGTGTGTGTGTGTGCGTGTTTCTTGTGTAAACTGAAAGACGCGAAAAATTATTGAAATAGCTAACACTCCAAGGGTTCAGGGGATCTCGTAGTCGAGCAGTCTCGACTAGAGCTTTCTTACTTGTTATGAATGAATTTATTTTTAATCTAATCAGTGAGCGCGTGGCTGGCGCATTGAAACCATTGAATTAAAAATATAATGAAATCAGTTAAAGCTACATATAGGAAGTGCTAGACTAGGATATACTGTGACTGAGGTAGTACAAACTTCTGTTTATGTTAGCCACCTTACTCCCTCTGCCCTCCCTCTTTCCAAAGGATGATTTATTTACAATATCCTGCACTGAAAAGTTTTCTTATGCATTATATTATATTTTAAAGCTGAAGATAGATTCATGCCATGCCAAAAATGCTTAGTTTACATTCTCGCATCTGCGATATGTGTGTGTAAATTCATAACCACATCAATGATAAACATTAACTATCATGTCAGTGCCGAAGAAAGTTTGGCTTTTAGCTGTAAGATGATATGGATATCTGTTGACCCCCGACCTCATCACGTCTTGTGCATGTCACCCCAGGGTCATAGTCGAATATGAGAAACCAGCCCCACCATTAACACTTTAAGTGCAAGCCTCTTGGGTCTACTTGGCAGGCTGAGCTAACTCTGCCCAATCCAGCGATCCATGGCAAAGTAAACAGGACGAGGCCACTCAGGCGCACTCGGGTTGTTGGCCAGACAATTTTACCTACTTTATGTTTATTTATTTGCATATTTTTCAACTTAAAGACGACAATGAGGGTAAAATAGAAGCAGCACTAGAGCCAGGACTATTGTGCCGCACACAAAAGCCATGCCATCCAGGACAATGGCAATAGTCGAAGCAAAGACAGAAGCAGGAGTCGCAACTGAAGCCGCAGCCAGCCGGCGTGCATTGTGCCGCTATTTTATAATTGACAATAATACATAAAAGATATGTATAGAAAAAAGCAGAAAGCACAATAATGGTAAGTAATACATTAGCCAGACATAAGCCCAACCAAACCACCCAGCGCCCACCCCTCTGGCACGCCAAAGACAATCCCAGGGGCTGCCCACGATGGCCTCTGACAATGCATTTGTGCCCGTGAAAAAAGGTCACGTCTTATCTATTTACCTAAACAATTTGCTTAAAATGTTTACAACATAAGCAACATCATCATCAGCATCGGGCAACTAACAACGCGGAGCTGGGAGCTAGGAGCTGGGAGCATTGGAGCTGGAACGGGCGCGTGTCAGGTTATCGTGTGCATGTGGCCAGGTTTGGGTTCAGGTTCAGGCCGGGCAGCTAGTGCCATCTATTTACCTTAAGTAGTCATACGGCCGATGCTGTTTTTTTTATTTTCTTCTTCTCATTTTTTTGGTCTGTTCTCTTTTGTAGATGCTTCAGCATGGCACGAGTGTGGGAGGCGGACAAAATGCTCGACCAACATTAGAGCGCAATAGCCAGGGGAATTGTTTTATAAGCTATGAATAACAGGACGAAAAAAAGCTAAACGACAGACACAGGAAAGCGAAAAAAAACCAAAGAATCTAACGATGCGAATATCGAATACTCTTTCAAATTTGGAAAGTCCTCTAGATCTAGACGACAGCGCATATCATATATCGATATCGATATCGATCGTTTATAGTATATAGTATATCGTATGTTGTATATCAAATATCGTATATCACATATCATATATCCATATCGTATATCGTATGTCGTACATCGAAAATCGTACGTATTAAATCTGTCGCACATCGTATATGACTTATACCGTATATATATATATATTTCACATTTTTTATATCGTATAGGTTAGTTTGTATAACAAACAAAATAGGCATCAACTATTATATGAGTTATGTACCTTAGTAAAGTCATCATTCTATAAAACTCAACTAGACAAATACGATATTGTATATCGTATATCGTAGAGTCAAACGCTATAAGGTTGCCAATGGATCTCAAGATGAGTTTCAATTCAAAAGCAACTGAGACAGCAAAGCGAAATATGGAATGGAGTACATCTAGTACACTCTGCGGCTTGTGGCTGGCCCCAAACTGAACTGAGCGCGACTGTTGCCGCTCGTATTCCATTTTAAGGCTCGCCCAACTTTGAAGTTTTTTGTGCGAATGTGCGTCACTGTTAAAAGGTCGCAAACTGTGGCTCGGCAACTCCTCACATTTATTCTGCCCTTTTTTCCAGCATTTCCGAGTTACTTTGCTTTTCCTTTACGCAATCTCCAGAGCTGCGGCACACGCTGCCTCTGCCTTGAAGGGCTTAAGCAGGGCTCTGACTTGATTATTGGTTCGTCGCATCAGTCTTTCCAATCAACATCATCTATCAGCATTAAACTGAAAGGCAAGGCACATAGTCCACGACCACCACTGCAAATGTTCGTGAGACAGAGGCAAGCAACTTCCTGCCTTCCGTTTTGGCCATCCCAAAAACAACAAACGTAATGCCAGTAATATATTTGTTGGCAATTTCTAATCACAGTCGGCAGCACGCGTCTGCCTTTAAGATAAACAAATGCTGTTGAAATTTTTCATTGTGTTAATTATATAAATATAGGCAAACTTTTTATGGCCAACAGTCGGCAGCTATCAACAAACAACCCTCTGTTCCGGAAAGAACACAATGTCTGTAATTGAAGCCTGTTTGTGCGGGGGGTGCGGCGGGTACGGCGCGTGTGGTGGGGGCTTGTAGTCCCCCATGTAACATTTTATGAGCTACGGCCCTGGCACAAAAGTAACTTATCTTGTTACTACGTCAAAATCCCGTTCAGTGTCAACAACATAATGTGAATGTCCTAATGCAAGGCTCTTATAAAGCAAATGGATCAGACGGCGCAGCCCTCAAAGCTAATCAAATAGGCTGGCTAAATTAAAGCCAAGTAAACAATATTTGAGAAATTCAGATAAGACTTTGATGCGCAATTCGTAACAAAAGATTATAGAATTTGTCCGCTTTTATTATTAGGGGCAAGCAGAAAGAGAGAGTTAAAATTCAACTTAATTCTAGTTAGATAAATATACCATTTAATTGCAACTACTATTGACTTTCATTTTTAGTTACACAACAAGTGAAGTTTTCTTATCTATAAATTCACTAACTAACCACCATCGTCTGCTTCCAAGGCAATTCTCCACTCACTGCGCTCGTTCTTGCGGCTTTGCGGAACCCCAACGAATCGTATAGTATATAAATTGTATAGGGACTGAGCTCCCTTCTGCCCTTGACCTTCACAGTTTGTTTCGCTTGCAGACTGAATATAGACAGAACTGACGAGCTTGGAAGTTTGCAGCCAACACAATAGCCAACGAGACGCATTGTAGCGCATAATTAGTTCGCTGAATGAAAGCCAGAACCAGAAAGAGCACAAAATTCATGTGCAAAAAAATTAAAAACGAAAAAAAAAATAAACGAAATTGAAAGCAGAATGACAAAAAAAAAAAAAAAGCCAAACTTCTCTTTGCCGCAGCAACGGTGGCTGCCAGAAAAAAAAAGAGAAAGAGAGAAGCAAATAACGGGGCGGACGGAAAGTCGGCTGCCAGCGGCGCTGAATTTTCAACAATTTTCTTGTTTTGCCTAATTGAAGATTTGCACTCGAAATGATTTTAGCGCTGCGATAATGCCTGCCCCCACCAAGCCGCCCAACAGACAGCTAAGTGGTGCTAAAAGGGGATGGGGAGGGGCTCAACGAAGCACCTAAACAAACTTTCAAAGCCGAGGCAGTCACTCACTTAAATGACGAGCGCGAAAATTAATGCATGAAATTCCATCAGTGACAGCAATAAAAAGTGTAAAATTGAT
Source organism: Drosophila arizonae (assembly GCF_054131065.1). Classification (NCBI taxonomy): domain Eukaryota; kingdom Metazoa; phylum Arthropoda; class Insecta; order Diptera; family Drosophilidae; genus Drosophila; species Drosophila arizonae. The sequence continues at coordinate 17,444,818 of NC_142925.1, read as the reverse complement.
TTGCATAATGAAAATTTGTTGAAATTGCCGCCATTTTGAAGCTGCCGGTCGATGCTGCTGGCCAGCACCACCGTCGTCCAGCATTTAGGGCAGCCAACTGGCCTAAATGGCTTGTTGTTAGTTAGTTTTCGATGTTGACTGCAAATTAGTTGACCGTTTGTGTGGTGCGCTTCGCTTCGCTTCCCAGGCCCAGGTCACACAGCATTTTTTGATGGCGCTCTTGCATTTAACATTTGTAATTGAATTAGACAGACACGTACACAAACACACACACGCACACACACAAACAGACCCTCTGACCAAAGCGGCTAAACATGAGCGCTGACATATTTCAGGAAAGTAGCTGGCCATGAAAGCAAATGGCAGCTGAACGTCCATAGGGAGGACTCGCCTATCTAAACAGCAGCAGCTGCCGTGACGTCTATTTTGCATTTTATCTTCTCTCCCTCACACATACACACACACACACACACACTCACACACACACGCACTCACTCACAAATAGAGCTTACCACGCGCACAGTGCGCGAAATGACGCAAAATGGCGTCGCTTGTAATAAATTACGTATACGCAGCGTTGTGCGAAACTTGCATTTGTGTGTTGGCGTTAGCATTGGTGTTGGCTCTTGCATTTGGTGGATGGCGCATCCGTTTGGTTTTGCCGCTGCGCTACACTAGAACGCCCCAGGCGGTCACCACACTGGACGCTCATGTGTGTGCGTGCGTGTGTGTGTGTGGTAAATGAATGCGCAAGTATGTGAATGACAATAGCTACGTCAATTGGTTTGGGTTTGGGGCTTAGATCTGGGTACGGTCTCTCCTCTCCTCTCCTCCCCTCTTGCTCTCTCTATTTTGGTCTTCGTCGGGTTTTCGGCTGATTTTTGCGTAGGTAGCACGAATTTGCAGCAGCTCCTTTCATCTGATGCCATGTCAGGCATTTCATTGTTATTCTAATTCCGGGTTGTAGTTTCGATGCATGCGCCATAGATTACGCTAAATTGCTAAGGGCCTCTTCAACGCGAAATCACCAAAAAAAAAAAGAGCAACAAAAATAAAGGATTGACGCACATAAAGCTGGGCAAAACTAAATTCGTCGCTAGATAGATGGACACTTTGCCACACATCTATGAATGTTAAACAAAAGCTTATCTGGTTGTAAACGCTAAGCTTTAGAGTTGAGAGATTCATGCAGTTAACAAGAATACAATTTGGTGACATTTAAAATGTTGTACAAGAGCAAATCTGTATTTACATGATTATTTTATAATATATGCATTTAGATTTTTATTAACTTCTGCTGAAAATATTTCTGCCTAATTCGTGAAATTAAAATAATTAAAATTTTAAACAAAATAAGTAAGTCATCAATGTATATTAACTACAAGTTAACATCAGTCCAAGACAAGCATTGCGCAAGCAATAAATATTTCTAGCATTCTACCAATTGCAAAGCCATTAAATATAAGTATTTGATGTGACTTCATTAACAAATAAATTAACTGCAATATATTTATGGGGGAAGTCTAGCCGTTTTGCCCAGCCAAACTGATTGCATTTTATTGTACGCATTCAACAATGTTTTAAATTATGCACACTAAATCACAAGTTGCAAGTTTACAGTATTGTTTTGACTTATATATTAGCCCAATGCTGCAAACAGTTCGAAACTATACGAGCGCCCATCTATAATGCCCCCCAGTAAACTACACGCCATAAATCACACTTGCGAGCGAGTACAAAAGTTATGCCCCACAGTTTGCAGCAACTGTCAAACCAACTGCTCATTACGCTAGCCCGCATTTGGACCCAGCATCGTGCGCTCTGGCAGAATGATGCCAGTTAGCCACTGCCGAAAAATACCACAGAGAAACCCATTGAAATGACAGTCCGAACTGTCCTGTCCGCTGACTGAGCTCATTATACCCTACTTTTTGTGCTTTCTATTTCTCTTTTTCGGTTTCCCATTTTCTATTTTCTGTTTTGTGTTTTCTGTTTTTTTGGCTTGCACATTCGCGACATTCTCTAGACCATATGCTGCAATCGCAGGAACCAGCCAGTCGATTCAGCGACCACATAACATGCACATACACTCACATTCACTCACTCACTCACACACACACTTAAATTCAGTTGGCAAATGTCGCTCCATGTGTGCAGCCAGTTGGCAGCGCGTTGTGGCCATTCGGTCCATTGTTGTCATTGGCTCATTGCTAATATTGGTAGCTGCCGCTTTTTGCTGCTGCCCCTGTTGCTGTTGCTGTTGCTCTTGGTGTTGGTATTGTCGATGGCAGTGTCAGTGGCACTGACATTGCTAAGGCTAACATTCGACTCATTCATGTGTTTTAGTGCCACACACCCACACACCCACACACACACAGAAAACGCCAAATAACAGCAGAGTCCAGTCCAGGATGCGACTGCTCCCCACAAACGCTGACCCCATATATTTATGCTGCATATGTTTGTGCCATATCTCAGTGGGCATAAACCAAAACTGAACTAGGCCAACAGCAACATCAGCAGCTGCAGCAACACCATCAACACTCGACCAATGCTCATTACCGCATTCCGAGATGAAAATCTATAACTCTTCTATAAATATGTGTTGCCTACGAATCAGTTAAGTGTCTCAGGTTTATTTAGCAGAAACAAATCGCTCAGTGATTGACCTGATTTTTTTTTTTTTTTAGAAAACAAATGAATATTTTAGTTAATTCATACCAAAACTCCAAGAGCCTAATCGAAAATCGATTCTTCTATTAAAACCTTTTTCAATATTAAGACCAGGGCTTAGGCTCCACTCCATATAACGCAAAGCTGTTGCCAAAAATCGAACGGTTTCCGGTTGCAGCCACACAAGACCACAACATGCTGGAAAAATGGTCAACAAATGGACTAAGCAACGCTGACTGCTGGCTCTTGATGCCTTCGAGTCTGTTTTAATCAAACTGCCACAAGTTCACTGGGCTAGTTCAAGTGCAAGCCGTTATTTTGCGATTTAGTGTGTCTGTGTGTGTGTGTGTGTGAGTGTTGAGTGTGCGTGCGTGTGTGTGAATGTGCTGCTGCTTGTGTGTAAGTGCTTTGGGGGTGGCCCATAAATCCATTCAATATTTAACAGACAGACAAGAAGTGCAAGCGTTGGCACTTTTCGGGCCCGACTGAGCAACAATAATGTTTATTATCATTTATTTTATTTCATTTAAATGACTCGCTCGGCCTGTCGCAAACTCGCAAAAAGCTAATAAGCTGCAGTAATAAATTATGTGCCATGCAGCATATAAATTATGCACAATTAACTGAAATTCTGAAAATCTGCACAAAATGCATAAAATTTTACCATATCGTAAAAATAATTTCGCTTTTAGAAAACTTTTATCAAAACAAAAACAACAATGCAGAAAATTCCAAAAATTTTCTACCATATCCACATCTAATGATGTCACACATCGTGCACACTTTGTATGTGTGTGTGTATTTATGTGTTTGCATGTATAAATAAATGAATTTAAATTTAATTTTAAGTGCTCGAATAAAGTTGTATTAATTGTTGTCGCTGGCATTCGGAATGGCAATTAAATTATCTAGTGGCCTATCAAACACCTATGTTTAGCTCATTTTATTTGCGCCTGATTAAAGCTGATGGCTATGGGGGGTACAGCACGTTGGCATACGGACAAAAGATGATAAGTGGCAGCGAAATCGGGTTATTGTCATGGCAACAGCGCAATCAAGATAGACCTTCAGCGGACTAGAAAGTCGCCCAGGTGGTATCGTGTAAACCAATTTAATGGCTCTCCTATAATGACAAGAAATCTAAATTTAAAACGATGCGCCAACTTCATGCTAAGCATCTGATTAGATTTGATGTGCGCATAAATTACCTCCGGCTAATGCGCGGATGGATGGGTAAACAATAAAGCACATGTAGTATTTTTTTTTTTTTTTTTTTTTTATCTGAAAATCACTGATTGTGAAATCTTCTTGGTGTGCCACAAATTAATTTGCAAATTAATTTGGATTTTGATTGTCTGTTAAGCTAATTTACGATGAACAGTTGACAGCATATGTGCTAAAAAGCTTTTAATTAAATATGTTTTATTTATATTTTATATATGTGCTCTACTTATAAATTGGGGGCTTACAAACACACCTATATCTATAATATATTACAAATAAAGCAAAAATATAGATTAATTAAATATGTTAAAAATTAATGATTACATAAACAAATAAATAAAATATAAAAATTATTATATTTATAAATATACAAAAATTCAGAAACAATTGAGAAAATAAGTAAATAAGTTATAAAATAAAAATATAAATGAATAAATAATAAATTATATATAAATTAGTAAATAAACAAATTAATTAATGACTACAAATTATACATATAAATATAAAAATAAATAAATAAAACTATTTAAGTTAAAAATAAATTTATACTCAAATACATGCATTTCTACGTAAATAAAATAATAAAGAAACGTAAGTTAAATAAAAAATTTAAAATTAATTAATTGATTATATAAATAAAATCAAAACAACTATCGTTTTGCTGGAACTGCTTGCCAAAAACATACTCTGAACTTTAAATGAATATTAATATTTGTATTTGCATTAATTGCATTCAAACATGTTTTCTTATACACAAAAAAATATACGCATTTGCAGATCTTAAAGACCCTCACAGTCACATAAGCTCGGTTGGTGCAGCTGCCAGCTCAACACTCTATATTAAATTTATATTGTTTGTAGACGGCAACTGAGAGTGATCCATGTGCACTCAAAGGCTCAGGACTCGTATAGCGTATCAAAAGTATTAATTGCAAGCACAATTGCCAGTGGAAAGCAGCATTCGAAACTGACCAGCCATGCAGGCAGCTGAAATCACAGCTCAGCAGCGCAGGCTGCAGGCAAAAGGAGCAGCAATTCTGTTTATTTTTATTTTTTTTTACCCGTGGCCAGAAGAGAGGGCAATGGGAGCAGTGCCGGAGCCAAATGTCCATTTAAATTTATGTGCAACTTAACGCTTCAAAATTGAGTGCAACGAACGCAGCGCGTTTGCTTACTGGGTGTTGGGCGTTGCATCAAAACGCCGCCCACAGCAACAGCAGCAGCAGCAACAGTCGTATCAAGTATACGCCATGGCAACCGGAAGCGTGACTTGGAGTGCTTGCTTGCCTGACTGCCTGCCCTAGCCCAACCGTTGCTGACTGCTGCCTCTCTGGCCAACTGCCGACTGCCGACTGTCGACTAGCAACTCCAATGGCAACAGCAACAATGCGCGACAAAAACGACAACAACAAGGACGTTGGTTTGCCTGCCTAGGTTCATGTTTTCTTTGCCGCTTTTAATTTCAAAAATTTATGCGCTCGCGCCACACTAAGCGTAAAATAACGATGCCGGGCAAAGTCGCAGCGTGCAACATAGTTGCTATACTCTATCGGCAGCACGGTAATCAAAATTAATGCATACACCTGTGGCAAGTAGTCATAGGCAAATATATATAAATGCATTTCAAAAAGTTTTTTTTTTTTTAATTATATTTATTCATATAAGTTCTTTTATTTAAAACATTTCTTTATTTATAATATTCTTTTGCATATTCCCTCTTGGCAATTCCTTATGAATTTCACTTTGGGTTTCGGTGACCTGAATTTATAGTTTAATAATTGTTGAACAGTTGCCTCTATAGGGAATATCAACTTCGTTGCATTAGCAACAGACTTTCCATTTGCTTTTTTACCGTTACCGTTATTGCTGTTGTTGTTGCTGTTTCTGTTCTCTCGTGCAAGTTGATCCTTTGCCGCCATTTTGCAACAAACTCCCAGCATGCACTCCATTAAACTCTGCCGTTGACTTTGTTGCATGCAGCTGGGCCGAGGGGACGGAGGCGGAGGGGCGTTCGCAAATTTTATTTATTAAAAAAGGGTAACGTACAAGTCAAGTGGCTCAGCTCGAAAACAATTAAAATGAAGTTTGTTGTTGTTTTTTTTTCTCATTTTTTTTCGTTTGTTTTTTATTTGCTTACTTTTTCATTTTTCTTTCTGAAAATCTCGTATGCAAAATTCAGACGTTTGAATCGCAGTGGAGGATGGCAGCGTTCTGTTGCCTACTTGAGGGCGACAAGCGAAGCGAAACTAAATTCCAAACCGAGCATAAAATCTTAACGACTTCGGCTAGTTTCACATGCTCTCAGCACACACAGAAACACAAATCTTGCAAAAGAATGGCATAATTAATTGCCGTTGCGGTTGCCAAAGTCCCGACACTCAACGCCCCGGTTAAATGTTGCATGCAAATGGATGGAAGATGGCGCCGCCCGGAATACGACAGCAACAACAGTAACAACAACAAGAGGCACGCCAACCCATAGATATGGAGTAAAAAGGTGCGTTCTATTTGGGTCACCCACAGTGCGTAACGGGCTGCATATTTAATGGCAGCGCTGGAACCGGGTCTAACCAAGGCATTTGCATCATTTGCGGAACAGAGTTGGGCCCGTGTCGTGTTTGCGTTTGAAGCACGACTCCCTAACAACAACAGTCAAGAAAGCGAGTTCCAACCAATTTGAGCACTGCAAAAATATGAATTATGCAGTATGAGCTAAAGAAAAAGGTATCAAATAGATTTCTAAGAAATATTTCCGCTTAGATCTAAGAAACATGAAACTTTAAATGGAAATCGCATGTCTAGTCGTAACCCTAATTGTGTTTCGTGGTTGAATCACAAAATTCTCAAAATAACCAACACGTTAACTTACTATAAAGTTGCCAGACATACTTTGGTGATAAAAGTGAAATCTAATATTCTCCGTTGAATTATATTTTGGGATCAAAACAATGGAAGTCAATGACCGTCACAGCAGCTAAAGGCAGCGCTCGTGGGCCAGACATCTTCAAATTATAACAAATTGTAATAAGACTTACCTTTGACTATGCATCGACTATAGATAGAAAATAGATTATAAAATATATATATTTTTCATAAAATATCAAATATCAATGTTTTATAGACATGTCATTCACATATTACTTAAACTATTTTTCAATGTACATATTTCGCTGCTCTTCTGAACTAGTTCATTTAAGAAGAGTTAATTATGAGAACAAATCATACTGTCCCATCTCTGTTTTGAAACATTTGGCTTGAGCTACGGTTGGTTCAGTTCTTAAGTAAATATTTGCTTATGGCGCTCGGCAAGTCGGCAAGTGCCAAGCCCAAAGACTTGTAACGCAGTCGTTTGTCTTCCTTGCTCATATACATATAAGCTGGTATGCTATAGTATGCGTATGCATCCCACTATCTGTGTGCGTTTGTATTTGTGTGCGTAATATTGAAGCGTGAAACCATTTGGCACGCAATGAGGTGCTGCCGATTCGCCAACTTTGCAGCTGCTGCATTTCCTTGACTTGACAGCGTCCCACAACAGACGCTATGGGTTAAAGCCAACGCCGAGGCAGAAACTTGCTCAAAATTGCTTAATGCAATAGTTTTCATTAATGTTCAAGGATATTTTGAAATTCTTGTAAAGCTTCATTCTCTGCCCGGTTGACAATAAAAACCTGAATGCCATTGCGAACAACAATGTTGTGTGTGCCTTATAATAGGATTACGCAAACCAAATGAAGTGGATGCTGCACAAAGCGGCTTAGATAACAGTTTACCATGCAATATATAAAGAGCAATATGTTCGGATAGTTATTTATAAAAATGATAAAGCACACACACACACACACACACACAATACAATAAAACGAGGCTTACACATAATTTATTTTATAGAATAAATATATTTTCGCATAGGCATTCAATTTAAATTCACGATAGTAACATGAACAATTTGTGTTCGTTTTATGATACAGAAATTTTGTTGATTGTAAAATTCATAATACAATTTAAATACCAATACATACGCCCCGTGGCTCAATTAAAAAATTGCCAAATATTTGTTTAAACAAAACAACAATTGAAAGAGTTTAAATTATTGGACAAGTGATACAGAGTAACGCACATGAAGTGTAACCTATGCAAAGGCTCATAATTGAGTATGAAAATCAATTATTATTCATTTTAGAGAACACTGTGAGTACCTCACTTTGTACATGGAACCCAATTCGCAAATATTTAATTTAAATTTAAATTTGAAATACACAATCCAATTATAGATCTAAATGTTTCCTCAGCTATTTACTACATCTTAAATAGCTGAGAATTCATTTAGCATATACTGGAATGCAGCCACATCGTATTGTCTTCATTAGCAAATGGTAGCATAATAGCAATATACTCCTAATATACATTCTGTTCAGCATAAGGATTAAGGCAACACAAAGAAAGAAAAAAGGAATGGAAATAAAAATAAGGAAAATGTGGACAGCTGTTGGCTGCTGCTTCTGTTTCATAAGAGAACGTCATTTTAGCCCCAAGCAACACGTTGAAACGAAGGAAAAGAGACAAACAATGAGGGCAACTAACGACTTTGTAAGCAAACGTGCTCGACTGGATATTATCCTGGAGTTAGATAAAGAAATAATGCTTTCTTTAATTTCTGTTTAATTATTATATAATTTTTATTTATATTGCTTTAAAAATATTTAAATTTATGAATTATTATTTTTTTATTAATATCTATTTTATTTATACTTATTTTATAATATTTATAATGCTTATAAAATATTTGAATTTAGTAATTATAATTATTTCAGATGAATATCTGAAAAGTCCCCTAGCCAAGCTCTTGTTCTTATAGCAATTTGCTAATAACTCAACCTAGCATATCTGACAAAGGTACATATATATATTACACAGAGCTCAAGTCTTGCCCTGTCTTATCTCTCACGTACTGCAACAACATTGTTTTAGATATATTTACCCATTCTAAATGGCTACAGGGTATGATAAAAAAAAATTAAAAGCAGCACACGTTGCAACTAATTTTGTGTTTGTTTTATACACTTGCAACATTGTTGCAACTCACACACACACACGCTCAGAGACAGATACATGCACATGCACATGAAGCATTCATGCAGACCTAGACAAACTTCAACTGCCATCAACATCAACGACATGAGAGCCGAGTCGACTGGAGTCGAGTTGTGCGAGAACTGCAAGCGTTTAGCATGTGCCATGACAGGGGTGCCAGTCGCGGGTGGATGGGGGCTATGGGGTATGACGAAAAGTGAGGTGGCGGCGGCAACAACAACAGGCAGTAGTAGATCCAGCAAACTTTGCGACATTTTCAGCAATTTGTGGTATTTTACTATTTAATCCTTAACTGTCTTGGGTGTCACACTAATACACAACGAGGTCGCCCCGTTCAGCCAGCTTGCCACACTGCCTGCCACAAGCCATCAACAGTTTGTTTCAAATCAGACAACGATAATGACGATGACATTGTGTGGCATCAGCTCTGGTTACAAAACCCGAGCGCTGGCACCTGGTGTGCATGTACTCCTCCTTCAGCTTCAGCTGCCTCGGCTCATTGTTAGCCGGCACTAGACACAGCCATTGTGCGGCTCTTAGAGCCGTGCCCTAGCCAGGCCCTAGCCGAGTCCTAGCCTAGCTGAGCCGCCTGCCACGCCTACTTATTGTTGCCAATCCCTGCATCCAAATTCGTATAAATGTGCCTGTGTGTATGTATGTGTGTGTGTTTGTGCTTGAACTGCCAAAAGTACTTCTGGGCTCTGCATTCTCACTACAAAGTTTAATTAAAGTCGCGCTACAACTTTTGATATGTTCTTCGAGCTGTTCCTGCCGCGCTCATCCGCTTCCGCTACCACAGCTCGACTCTAACATTGTGGCACAGTGGATTTCATGCAAGCCGAAATATTAGTTTAAAATACTTTTTCAGCTTATTGCAAAAGTTATTTCTATGTATGCGTTGACTTGATTGAAGCCACTCTTCATCAGTTCAAGGGAATCTAACTAATGAATATATGTTTGACAATATGCGTATTAATGTAATTAGTTATCTATGCAAAAATATATATAAACAATACTCTCGAAATTTTCCACTGTGCTTCATAATAAGTTTTGCTGTTTGGGTTCAGAGGAACTTACATACTTGCTGGAAATCTTCCTATGACAGTTTTCCTTGCACAGTTTTGTTTAGTTTGCTGTTGAATGTTTAAGTTTTCGTATCAACTTATACGCACATTCTACATGAATGCATCCATTGTAACGAAGTGTGTATGTGTGTGCTCGCATGTGCTGCGCTCTGACAGACATTAACTAAAGAGTCCAAATCTAACTTTGAGTTTGCCTACAAAATGGCACAATTATGTTTCTAAGAAATAAAATCCGAAATTTATTTTTTTCCAGCCTAACGACCGGTCCATTCCCATTCCCATTGGCCAACAGTAAAAGGGAATATTATTTATGTAAATTATTCATAATTCTATTATTATTATACGATTTGTATAAAATGACATCGTTTTCGTATTCAATACGCTACACAAGGGCTAGTTGGCTATGCGGAATAGGTTGTCATGGAAAAACAAGCGAATGAATGGAAATATATATACAAAAAATTTATTTTCTTATAAAAATAAAAAACGAAAATCATGTACAAAATTTTAATATATAAATAATGATTTTATGGAATTTATGAGAAAGATAAAACTTCTGCAAAATATATAAACGCATTTAAAATGTAACATGACATAACATATTAATTATTTAATTATTTTTATTTAGATATTATTTTCTTATTATTTTCATTTATTTATTTATAATTTTTGTATTATTTATTATTATTATTATTATTATTCTTTTTTTTTTTTTTTGTTAACTTTTGAGACCAGAATATTTGTATTGTTAAATCAAAAATTAGTTTTCTTCCATTACAATATTTTGACTTTTCCTTTTTGCTGAAAGCTGATTGATTTTTCATTGGAATTATTTATAAATAATTTATTACTATTAATATTAATTTTTCATTACTAGCGTATTTTCAAATCGTCGTAATAAAAATAAAAAAATCCTTCCTAACTTATATATATGTGTATATATACAATATATACATTTATATATATTCATACATATTTATTTACAAGAACATTTGTGCAAGCAAGCGCACAAATTGACAGCATTATGAAAGGTCAGGTCAGAGCCCGGCGACCAAATTTATATATATTAGCCTGGCACGTAAGTAAAAAGGACATTCCTTTGTGCCATAATGTCAGGCAGTTAGCACACACACACACAAACTGGGACTTGCACACAGATGGCTGAAAAGAAAGTCTGAAAGGGAGGCCAGCGGTTATCCTTGCTCGTCCTCGGCTCAAGCCACTGGCAATCGTGTGAGTGTCAAATGCTAGGCCATGGCCACTCGTCCTGGCAACACATGCGACCAGGCGCACCTCCTCCGCTCTCCTCGCCGCCCGTCTCTCCCAAATGCCAAATGCAAATTTTATTTATGAATATGATTTCTGGCAACAAACAATAGCGCCCAGCATTCGCCATATAATAAAATCCAAAAATTTTGGTTTGACAAACTCATACAAATGTGAGAACCAATCTCAACCCGTCGTCTGTCGTCCGTCGCTCGTCGTCCGTCGTCCGTCGTCCGTCGTCCACCGTCTACCGTCCGCCTTCTGGCGCCGGGTGTGGCTGCAGCTGTTAACCCTTGCACTGGCAAACGACCCTGCGGCTCCGGGCCGCTCGAGTGCGTGCCAAAAATTTACCATTTACCATCTATGGCTGACTTTTGCGCGTGCTGAAATAATAAAATATGTTGCTGCTGTGTGTGTGTAAGTGTGAGTGTGTGTGCGAGTACTAGACAGCAGAGTCCTGATGTGGCTCTGAGACTGTCCTGACCGCATAGTGCAGGAAATCAAAAATTGAGGAAATGAAATTTGGTTATTAGTCAGCGCGGCACGTTGACAAAGACAAGGGGCGTCGCTGCCGGCTAGGTGTGGCCCAGGCATTCATACACTGTCAGCAGTGCTGCTGCCTGATGCCTGTCATCCTCGCTCCACTCAGCCATAGCCACACACAATAATTATAAATCAACGCAGGCACTCGAATAAAGTCTAGACAATGCCTGACAAAGCCAGCCACAGCCACAGCCACAGCCACAGCAACAGCAACAGCAGCCCTATGGATTGGCTGTGGCACAGAGTTTGTCGGACCACGGACCAGCACTGAATCGCTTGGCCGCATGCCCAGCAATGACCGTCATTAATGCACCCACACACGACCACCCACTGCCCGCCGCCCGCTTCCCGCTGCCCACTGCCTGGCTGGCACTGTGCAAACATTTTCAGCACTCATGCCAAATGTATCAAATTCAAATTTGAATAATAACCAGTTGATCAGGGGTTGAAAGTTGGCTGCAAACAAAGCCATCGCCTCAGAACAAAATTTTTAACAATGAAGAATCACCTCTGCGAATATTAAATACCCTTGTAGACATATGGCTTAAAAAAAGAAAATACAATTTGAGCATTGTTTTGAATTTGTTATTTATTTTCTGTCTCCTTTTAATCAACTTTGGGTTGTAATTTTTAGGGTTTGGTTTTTTAATCAGAGATAATCTGAGTTATTTGTCTGTATTTTATTGTCGTGACAAGTAAGTTGACAAGTAAGTTCCTTCGAATATATATATTCGATTAACTGACTTAAAAAATCTATGCGTTAAAAGATCTCATAGGTCATTTGAAGACTTGACCTCTACTTTTTTCAAGAGTTAAAGAATTAAAATGTCTTTTATTCAAATTGTATTATTTTAAGAAGTTCTCTTTGCAGTTTTCTTTAGGTGTATTAATATTTAAATGCATAAATTAATACATCATTGAGCTAACATACAAACTCATGATTAATTACCCATTAATGTTAAATGAAATGTTTTGATTTAGACATCTCAATTGCATATAAAAATGAAATGTTTCAATAAAAATGAGTGTTCTTTACAATTTGATGATTCAAATACAAAAGGGAGTTACCACATGGCAGTATTACAAATCACACGCTGTATATAATACATAGAGTGGTGCATGCAGTTGAAACAGTAGCTAATACGTTTCCGTAAGCTGTAAAACCACAAAAATGTTGTTCGACTATTGTAAACCAGATTGGCGGTTTGAATCAGTTGCTAAAATGTGATTCATATGGTCAGCTGTTGTTTCAAAGGCACCGCCAGCCGCAGAACACAAACCTATATATATGTATATACGTTTCAATTGGTTTCCACTCACGCCCACACACACACAGGCACATACAGTTCTCTTGCCCATAGACGCAGAGATGTAGGCAACGATATTTTTTCACAGGCTTTTACATTTGACATTAAATAGCTGCTGAAATAAATCAGCCTGGCATAAAAGCCGTCAGTCTGGGCGACTGAAATCAGCAACAGCAACAGCAGCAACAACAGCAAAATCAGCAACACCATCAGCGAACGATCCATTTAGCCGGGCAAGGAGTGCCGAGGGTGTCGGAGCTTGTGGGGACTCATATCGCACGTGTAGCATCAGCAGCAGCAGGACGGCTCTGCATGCAATAAACAAATAAATATGCGAATTGGTGTTGCTGCTGCCGCTGTTTATTTAAAAAGAAATGCGGGCCATGATTTTTAGCGACGTGGCACGTACACAAAGAGCGTTTGGGGCATGGGCAGGCCAGACAGTTGGGCACTTAAAAGAGCCCAGCAGCAACAGCAACAGCTACAACAGCCACAGCAGCAGCAGCTACAACAATGGCTACAGCAACAGCAACAACAAAAACAATGACATCGAGCAGCCACTGAAGCAGCTCCTGTTGCTGTCAAGCAGAGCTGATGAGACGCCTGATGACTGTCGCTTGATGCTCATAACTCGCAGCCAGTTGGCAGTTTGTTTGCGTTGTTGTTGCCATTGTTGCTTTTTGGATTGGTTCAGGTTACAGCACACAATCGAGTGCAGCTGCAGCCAGCAAATTTCGCCAGATAGGGCTACAAAAAAATGTAATCAATAAATCATTTGCACTTTGATTCAAAAAGAGCATTTTCAAGGAAATACAAAGGAAAATGTTTTATAGAAACTCTTTCAACAAAAAAGTTAGACTCATTTGTGTTGAGTTTGTTTCCCTGTAAATAATACTATTTGATTTATTTTTAACCTGGCGCTTCATTTATGTTGCAAATGAAGCATAGGTTTTGATATTACAATTTCTTTTTGTCTTATTTGTTATTTAAGTGAAACTAACATTTCTGTTTGAGCTATGCATGAACTAAAACTAAAATAAAAGCAGATAAATATCAAAATTAAATTGTTTTGTATAAATATCAAATCATATTTGTATATTTATTTTTAATTTCTTATTTTTGTTATTTATTATTCCTTAATTTTTTATTTATTCGTAAACAATATTATAATAATAATTTGCAACAAAATACGAAAATTAAATGTATTAATTTAATTCCATTTAATACAAATTTGTATATACATTAATATATAAGTTTGGATTTTGGATTGTATGGATTTACTGATTTGAATCGTTTAATATTAATTTAATATTTACTTTAAAATATTAAGCAAAACATCGATTCAGAAATACCAGCGTATATTTATTTGTAAATAAAATATATATATTCAAATATGCCATATGTTGATGGAATGCAAATACAGCTAACTTTTGGTCTCATGAGCTTTGAGATATGCTTTTTAAAAACAATCGTTTAACATTTAGTATTGATTTTGTGGAAAATGAAAATTCAACACACATTTTATAAACATATAAACATTTTAGAGACAGCAGCAGAAGATTTCGATATACATTTTATGCAATGAGGGCTCCATTTGCATTTGCATAAGTAAATATAAATATTCAGTGTAACTCAAGGTTCGAGCAATGGTACCTTCGACAGACAACTAATATGTAATACCTACATCACAAATATTGGAAGTATGCCAACATAGATACATAAATTTTATCTTTAAAATAAACAAATATGTTTGCCAAAAATGAGGAAAATTTAAAATGAATAATACTTGAAATGGAATTCACTCATCTCTCTATATATAAATTTAATCAATTTAATAGCCATCTCTTTATAAATATTTAAGAAACAAAGCTTATTTCGGCACATAAAAAACTGAAATCGCCCCGGCTTAAGCATACTATTCGAGTTCAGTTGGCTTAGCGGATTGCGCCTGCCAAATCCTGGCGATATCTTATCAGATTGAATCAGACTTTGGCCTGGCCTCAGCCTTAGCGTTTCGCAACCTCGGACGCAGGCTCGACGCTTCGACAGCTGAGCTATTCACTATGACCCGGGGCTTAGCCCAATTCGTTGCCTATTGGCAAATGGAAAATTGTTTTTATTCCACTTTTCCAATTTTCTGCTGCCCTTTTTATGCGCCGCAGCTGCTGACTGTCTTTTATTTCGCATCTTCTTCATCGTTTCTCGTTTTATTTTTATTTTATTTTTCTTCTTTTTTTTCTGTTTGCTGTGCGCTTGGACGAACATTTCGATTATTTCCATTCAATTGGATCGTTTTGGTTAGCGATTTCAACAAGTGGCTACCATTGCTCCAATTGCTTCTAGTCACCTAGACAATATTTGCAGATAAACACAAAAAATATGAACACAAGCAAACAATTATCAATTGCAGTACAGCAACTGTATATATCTTATTTATTCCACAATGGCTAAGATATCTGTCCTCTTAACGTTTTCCAAGTATTGGCCTAACTAAGCTGCCTTAATCGAATTTGAGTGACTCCAGGAAATTTGTATCTGTATCTGTATCTGTATCTGTATCTGTATCTGTATCTGTATCTGTATCTGTATCTGTATCTGTATCTGTATCTGTATCTGTATCTGTATCTGTATCTGTATCTGTATCTGTATCTGTATCTGTATCTGTATCTGTATCTGTATCTGTATCTGTATCTGTATCTGTATCTGTATCTGTATCTGTATCTGTATCTGTATCTGTATCTGTATCTGTATCTGTATCTGTATCTGTATCTGTATCTGTATCTGTATCTGTATCTGTATCTGTATCTGTATCTGTATCTGTATCTGTATCTGTATCTGTATCTGTATCTGTATCTGTATCTGTATCTGTATCTGTATCTGTATCTGTATCTGTATCTGTATCTGTATCTGTATCTGTATCTGTATCTGTATCTGTATCTGTATCTGTATCTGTATCTGTATCTGTATCTGTATCTGTATCTGTATCTGTATCTGTATCTGTATCTGTATCTGTATCTGTATCTGTATCTGTATCTGTATCTGTATCTGTATCTGTATCTGTATCTGTATCTGTATCTGTATCTGTATCTGTATCTGTATCTGTATCTGTATCTGTATCTGTATCTGTATCTATATTTATACTTATATTTATACTTATATTTATACTTATATTTATATTTATATATGTATATGTATCTCTCCACAATTTCTGAACTTATTTAATTAAAGTCACGCCAGTTTGAATAGTTGACGGCTCATTTTAATTGACTGTTTCCAACTGTTCTCAACTTCGAAGTTCTGCTGGCTGGGTTGGGGGAGGCAAGTTGAAATCTATCCCCAGCGCTTAAAATTTCTCATAAAACACGGCCAACATTTATGAGTTCATTTAATTTACAACTTAAAAATCTCATATATGAACGCTGAATTTCCGCTGCGGTTTTTAATGTTTCGCCTGAGTGCCGTTGCGACTCGGTTTCGGTTTCGGTTTCAGTTTCAGTTTCTGCTTCTGTGTCTGGCTCGGTTTGGGTTTATATCGAATCGGCCAAGGGCCGAATGTAATGGGGCTTTATTTGGCGGCAATAAAGCAGTTAAAATAACTACAGGGAAAAAATGGTTGTTTGTTGCTAGGGGTTAATTAAACGCCTGCCGCGATATCAACAGATAGAGCTCGACATTATATCAGCACTGGCAGGACGCTGGAGGCGCATTAATGCCAAAAATAAATAACAGCCACGTTAAACAAATGCAACACCAGCCATAATAATAATAATAATAATAATAGTAATATGCGGAATAATTTCAATGATATGCGAATGCCATAACATGCAATAAAACAACATGCGAGTCGAATGACATGAAAACTCCAATCCAATAACAGCAGCAACAGCAAATGCAACAACAACAGCCACAACAACAACAACAACATCAGCAGCAGCAACAATCGTGGACTTCCAATATAATTGCAGTGGTGCTGCTGTTGCGGTTAACAAATTTATAACACACCATAACAAGGCGACGGGTCTATATGCTTTGGCTCGCTTAGTTTTGGACATGCTCTAGAATTACCACGCCCCTTACACACACACACAAGGAGGAGGGGCCTACTAAACATGCAAGCACTTGACCAAATGTTTCCGGCGCACATGGCCACAGGTTGTCACAAAATTGCTGAGGTGTAGATGCAGAAGCTTTGCAGGTGGAACAAAGGGCTGCCAGTTGGAACTCAGCCTTGCCACCTGACCCCGAACACGGCATCGGCATCGGCATCGGCATCGGCAGCGACCCCGCCACCGACCCTTTCCGCATCCGATGTCGACAGCAGTCAGCTGTTTGATTTATGTATGTTGCAGTGTTATTATAACTGCTGCTGCTGCTTGTTGCTGCTGCTGCAGCACAAATTAAAAATGTTCAAATGCCTGAGGCCATAACTCAAATGTCGATGCATTTGTTTAATTTGAAATGTGCATGTGGCAGCACTTTTGAGCTGCTGCCTTTGCCATGCCTAATTGCCCAACAAAAGAGATGCATTAAAACTTAATTATTGTAATTGTGTGGCACCTTTGCAGCATCGACAGCAGGAGGTGGAGCCTCCTCAACATTGCAGCATTGTCCCCAAGTTGAGGTTGCCTACGGAGCTGTCACAAAGCACAAGACACTTGATATGCACACAGTTTCTAGTTGTGGTCCTGTGAGTGAAGCTAGTTAACAATTGGACAAAATTACTTTTGGTTTGACAGTGCTTAATTTGAAGAAACTATTTTAACTGGCCTTTGTGAGAATTAGGTCAATTGAAAGCAGCCCATTAAGTGGAGAGATTGTTGAGATGGCTTACTTATGTTAGTTGATTAAAGTTGTTAAGAGATTGCTAAAAGAAAGAATCGATTTTATTTTATTATTCATTTTGCTGCGGGCCATTGCTTAGTCAAATTTACATTTGATTAGCTAAATTGACTACTGTTTTCCATCAATTATCTACGGTTTGAGTATTCTTGATATCTGTTTTATAGTTGATTGATGGGCTGTGAATAGCAATGCAAATTCTAGCCTAAAGGTCTAGATGAATACGAACATAAATTCAAAAACACAAATGTATAATTATTTGGCTAAGCTAATTTATAACTTGTAACTGAGCTCACATTTCAAATATATTTTTTTTTAAATTAAATTTGATTTACAATTTTCAGCTTTAACTGCTGGAAAAGCATGACATTGCTGTTGATGAGTTGTAAAACTTTACACAAGTAAAGTTTGTCTAGACGGGGCTTTTAGCCGAGGTCAGACGTTCTGCTAATATTGATATGTAAGTTCAATGAAGAAATCCAGTAAGTCTGACTGTAAGTAGATTAAAATTCTAAGTCAAATATATTTATGTATTTTTAATCATTTAATTATGATTTAATTTATTTTGTATTAAAATTTCAAGCCAAATATATAAAATTATAATAAATAAAAATATAAAATATCATTTCGATAATTTATTTCATTTAGATAACTATTTACTTATTATCATTTCATAATTAATTATAATTTACATTATTGTTGAACCTTGTGTAAATTTTTAATAAAATAATTTAAGTTATGCATATACATATATAGTTTATAGATCAATTATATGTATTTACAGAAATTAGTGCATGAACAGTATTGCATAAGCGCAAATAAGTCATTGGGAGTAAATAAACAGTGCATTTCCTTTACAAACTTGTTTCTCCTGCCCACTTCGCAGTTACACGACCTTTGTGCAGTGAGGTCGGCAGCGGAGGAAATAGTTGCTAGTTGCTTACAAGTATTTATGTACATAGTAGTGGCGCCTTACCGCAAGTAAGACATTTATGAGTTGGGCGAGCGGCGATGACATGATGCCTCGTTGGCGACTAGAGTAGACCGCACCTTGGTGCAACAACCCCCAGCTAGCCCAGTTTGTAACTATAAACGCCACGGGCCGCTCACCGCAAGGGGCCAATAGAGTCGGCATTGGCACCACATCAAAACGCCCCGCGGGACCTCAGAGGTGATGGCCGAGTGGCAGGGCCCAGCCTGTTGCAATGCTTGCAGACATTGTTGGCGGCAACAATTAGATAAAGATCAACAGACGAGCAGTCGGACAGGCAGACAGCCAAGAGAGAGAGAGAGAGAGAGAGAGCGGGAGAGAGCGGGAGAGAGCGGGAGAGAGAGCAAGAGAAAGAGTAACCGCAAAACGAAATGGCACGCCCATTTAATTGCAGAAAACATAACGCCACATGCAGAGCGTCCAGCGTGCCAGGAGAAGACAGGCGACAATTGCTGGCGACATTTGGCATCAAAGGGCAGCCGAACTGCCCAGCGTAACCCGCTGCCTGTCCACTCACTCCCTCGCCCCATTTCATTCCACTGTCAATGCATAAAATTATTTCCGCTCTGCAGTTGCAGTCCCAGCAATTCTAATTAAGGCAAAAGACATTTGGATTGACACGAGACAAGCGATGGGCTGAGCACGAGCAGTGCTGCCGCTGACCACTTCCCCCATTCCCTTGTCTCCTCATTCCCTCATCCCACAGCCCCTAACACTTATCACTTGGCATCCGACGCCGTCGCAAATTGCATAGAATAAATTTTCATTAAATGCGCAGCCAAGCAACTGTCTACAGTCAAATGTAAAGTTTCAGGGATATGCTGAACCGAACTGAACTGGGTTGAGTTGAGTTGAGTTGAGTTGGGCTGACCACGCCCGCTGGGTCAATGGCCCCGCACTTGCCATCGACTTGTCCATTATCATAATTTTTAATTATTTTTAATTTAATTGTCGCGCCTCGCGTGCTCCTTGCTGCACACAACAAAGCAACGAAACAAGTGACTCTGACTTAACTCAACTCTTGACAGCGTATCACTTCCAGCTGAACCCCCGAACAGACAGCCATCAAGCGGCGTCTGCTCCGAATACGTTCAATGTGTGCTGGGTATTTAATAAGTATAAATATACAATTAAAGATGACTAGACGAAGAGGGAATGCACTTACGGAAATAGTAAATTGAGTTAATGTGAAATGAAAAGTCATTGAAATTAGTCGAGAGAAGATATTGATATAAGCTAAGCTATATGCGAATTTCCTATAAAAAAATATATAAAAATTTCATCTTAAAAGGCCTAATTTTTAATAAAAATCAATTTCAAGACAACTTGCAAATTGATATAAAATATTTCTAAAAAATAATTATACTTTATTATACATGAATATGAATAACTATTATATCATATCATCATATCATATATTATTTAAAATGGTATTTAAATATATATATTTGATATGTTCAACATTTATTTAGTATAAAGAATTAAATAGTACGAGTTTACATTAAAATTTATTTAATTTAAATTTAGCAACTTTACTTTATTTTATTGTAAATTTTCTCATTTAACTTAAATCGCAAGACCAGCAACTAAAAATAAATAATTGTGCCCTATTAATATTAAAAATTTCATCTATTTAACCTACCGAGCTATACCCTTCCATAAAATAAAAAGTTATGCGCTTAGTTCTTAAGAACTTGTGATAGCGTGAAAATATGTGTCTATAAACATTTTACGCTCGTTTCAATAATTTAAGTTTTTCCAAGAATTATTTTAACATTTTTCATGGTCGATGCTGTTGCTGTTGTTATTGTTGTTCATGTTGTTGTTGTATTCTGTTGCTACTGCTGTCGCTCTGCGTGTCCATTGCCTACGAAACATAAACACAAAATTTTAATTACTTCAAATGTGCGGGCGCACTTAGAGAACATTTTGCGGGGTCAGCTGGGCGCCGATACAGAGAGTTGAACTGGCAGGTGCCCAGAGTAGCCGCTGCCCGCGGGGCTATTGGGGAAGTATGGGTATCGTTGGGCGGTCGGCATCGCAGCCCGTAGTTCAAAGTTATTTACCCCCAAAAATTTTATGTAATTACGAAAGTTTTTGGCGCTCAGCTCTGAATATAAACGCTGGTCGTTGTCAACGTTATGGCAAAATTGTTATCATCATCAACAGAAACAGCAGAAGCAGCAACAGCAGCAGCAGCAGCATCAGCAGTGGCTGTGGCAGGAGCATTGCCAAACCTCAAACCCAAATCATGCTTGGGAGTTAGGGGTTGAGCTAAACGGGCTGCTCCTGCTGTTGCTGCTGGGATGCCAACTTATTGTCGCCGCTCAAGTAATTCACACAGCAGGTGCTCGCAGTTAGCTGCGGTTCCCATCGTCCAACTCCAACAAAAATAATTATCACTCTTGATTATCTTTTGTAGAAATTAGTGTGCACGCGCCCTTTACCCAACTACTGGCTGCCAGGACACCAGCAGTCAGTATCCAGCATCCAGTATCCAGCATCCACACCCCAAATCTCCAACAGCCACCCGCACAGCGCAACATCGTAAAAGTAATTGTTGTGTTTTTGTCAAAAACCTTTTGGAGCGCTTTAAATGGCAGACAGCCGCTCGAGGCTGAGGGCTGAGGGGGTGAGGCCCGGTCCGCCAGGTAAAACTGCCAACGAACTATGCTAACTGTTTAATGTTGTTACCTGAGCAAATTGTCGACGCTTGTGCAAATTTCTCAACGTTTTATTGGGACGCCGAGTAGCGACATTTTGTTAACAATTCCGGACCGGAGCGTGGGCGTGCACTAAGAACGGCTGTTTACCTGTAAATTGCTTCATATGCTTACAATATAATTTACTTTTTAATGCCGGTAATGGATAAGGGTCTGTGGTTGCGCCACAGATCTTATTGAAATTTACTTTGCCTTAATTTAGCTTAGCTCCCTGCTAATTGCTTTATATGCTAACAAACACTATTATCTCATATTTAGACAGGTTGCTACCTGTGGCTTTTAATTAAGTAAAGGAGGAAATTTAGTAAAACAACTTGTGAATTTTAAGAGTATCTCCAAAAGGATTCACTATGAATGTGATATCGTATAGATATCAAATAAATATTTATATAACATGAAAGTTTTCCCTGTAGTTTTCTTTAATACTCTTACTCGCAACTTGGCAACAATTTGTAAATATTTTTCTGTTCATTGCATCAAAAATTGATTGAAAAATTGCCATAAGACAGCAGAGCAATAAATAAGCAAAAATTGCAGATCAAATTCGCAAAAGTTCGAAAGAAATTGAAATAGCAAAATTTCTTGTCATTTAATGCTTAAGCCGACTTAGTTGACTCAATAACAAATTGTCTTGAAATTCAAGTACTTCATTTGATTTGTTTCATTTTAAATATTATTGGGGAAATGTAAATATTTGTGTTGCTCAGTTTACTGAAAGTCTTTAACATGAACTGCACCCAAGGGATCTGCTGTATTGGCCCTCTCTAGATAACTGGTTCTAATTTCCTGGCCAATTGCATCTGTAAAAGTGCAAATTGTCGAGTGGCATTTTAGAAATTCCATAAATGGCTGAGACCAAAAACTTTTAGATGACATTTGTGCCCCATAGCAGGGCCGGCACAAGTCGGTGCATGCTACGCTGTGGCGCAGACCCCAAGCCACGCCCCCAACAGCCTGCTGCCCCGCCTTTGCCTTTGTCCATTGCCTTTGCCACATTTTGTGTTAACAAACGCGCATTGCGCATTTCCGCTGCTGCTGCTGCTGTTGTTGGATAAAAGTTTACTTTGCTTTTGTTTATTTGTCGCTCATTTCAGTTGATGTTGATGTTTTTTCATCATTTGCAGCTTGGACCCGGTCTTGGCGTCGGCTTTTGTTGCTATCTGCAGTTTGCTGCTCTCCAGCTCTGCCTCTTAAATGAAAGCTAATTAAGTTTTATTTTTCAACAGTTTGTGTTGTGCCTGAATACGCGCCGAACACTCTCTGCCAGCAGCACTGCGTACGCTTTTTGCCCGCACTTAAAGCGACTGCGTCCGTCTGTTTATCCATCTGGCTGTCTCACTGTCCCACTGTCCGCCTGCCTTTTGGTTTGGGGGCCTCCTTTGGTCATTACAAGTTGATTAACTCATAAACATTTACTGACAACTGACAACTGACGTCTGACAAGTGGCAACTTTGTTAGCGTTGTCCAACAACTGAGCCAACTGATTTTTATATTTTAACTTAACTTCTCTTGATTTCTTTATTACTTATTTAATGCGCTCGCTCTTTTTTCTCTGCTCACCAACTTTTTCTGCACAGCGAAAAAAAAAAAACAAAAAATGCTGAAATAAATTTGCGTTTTCCGGAATTTGTACGCATTGCCTCGGCCAACGCCTCAGCCTCCGACCCCCCTTCAGCCCCCTTCGCCATCTGTCTCTGCTGCTTTTGCTATTTGTATGGCGAAAGTGCAGGGCATACTTTCTTTTTCGTTTGCCTCGTTCACATTTTGTTTGCCTTGGTTGTCTCTCGTACTTATTTCGAAATTAAATTTCAAAGAGTTGTTCGTTTTCAGCGTTTTCCTGTCGGACATTTTTTACGCCGTTTTAAATTCAGGAACATTTCTGTGTGTGTGTGTTTTATTTTTTCGCACTGTCATTTGTGCTTTTCATTAATTTGGCGCATTTTCTTTCATTCTTTTTTCTTCTTCTTCTGCTTTGTGTCTTTGGCAGCGTGCGAACTTTTCTGCTGTATTTAGTATTTATTTTTCCTACTCGTTTTTTATCATTACCAGCTAGGTACAGTTTTTGGTCAAAGTAATGTTGATTGTTTGCTGGGCCGCGTTTGATTACGAAATTGTTCAAAATAAATACAATTACGTTACGCGGCAGATTGCTTAAGCAGACTTTTAATTGACTTTTTCAATGCCCTGCTCGTAATATGCTAATGGGTAAATAAAGCTAACCGGCAACTACAATTAATCATTTACTCAAATACTTTCATTTATATGTGCGTGCAGCGTTTGAGCTTTCCAGGATATCATTTGGTCAAGCCTTTAGATTTTTTTTCATCCTTCTCTTAGGCTAATTTGAGCTCACCTTGAACAAAATGTTAAATTCGTAATTGGCCCCAAAAATAAAAACGAAGGTAAACATTTTTTGGGTGCTCAAAGTTAATTACAATGTTACCTGTTGATCTTCAAGCTGGTTACAATGATGAAAGGTCAGCTTAGATTGGTCAATGCTCAGCCCTTGCCCATTATCTATGCTTCCACAATTAATCGACAGACCAAGCAGACTTGTTCAAGTTTTACCGTGTTGAAGTCTGATAAATCTGCTCAGCTTAAATTTCACCTAACTCAGGTGCTTAATGAAGCAATAGGAGCTGGGCCAATAGAGTTTGGTAATTTTTATTTTATCATTTATAGGTAATATTATTTTCGTTGAATTACATGTTATTGATATATGTATTTGGCCTTGATATAGAGCAAGCATTTTTATGGTTGGGAAACTTATGTACATTAATTTATTAATTTTATTTTTTATTTAATTTTATTTTTTTTTTTTTAATTTTTAGAGTATTTTAAATAAATTGAAGTAAAATTCCAGTACTTGAGAAGTCTCAAATACGATTCAGTCAACCAATCATTAAATAGATTTTTAAATTATAGGCCATAATTAGTACCATAATCTGCAATACTATATTCCCATATACTCGACGGTTAAATTATATTTATATATGTATACATATATATAATATATATTGTTAGCACTTCGAATGACCTACATTCAATAAGTATAACAAATGTATATACAATAATAACATAATTAAATTTTATTCTATGTAGAATAATTGTTTACATGTAAAGTATATATAATCTTATCTTATATATATATAAGATAAATTATTAATAAATATTATAGCCCAAATAGCATTGCTCTCCTCGAATGTCCCACCAAACATTGCTTCTATTTTATTGCCCAACTCCGGCCTCTGTTCTCTAACAGCCCAAATAAAACACGACCGATCGCCTCTGGCTTCAATTTCAAAGTGTTCCAGTTCACAACATTCCAAATGAAAGTGGAGAAGGCGCCTCTGAAATCATTTCATTTCAGAGTGCAGAGTGGAGAGTGCGCCAATATGCTCGCTCCATCATTTGAAATAGGAATTTCTATTTCACTCATATACAAATGGCTCTCTTAATGATATCATCGATAATTCACTCGAATACCCCAACAACTATCGAGTATTTGGAATTTGTAAATATTAAACATTTCAGATATATTTCATAAAACTTTCAATTAATTCGTCAAGTCATCCAAGCTATTCCAAGCCGACCTGACCTGGGGCCAGCTTTGCTATGCAGCTCATTAAATGTTAATGCGAGAATATTTGATATATTTCAAATATTCCATCCATATATAATTTATGCAATTGCCAGTGCATAAATACGCACTGAAATATGCTTGGTAATTACATGTAAATATTGAATATTGTCAATATGCCAATTTTTGCAGAATTTTTCATTTCGATTCACCAACTTCTCATGCTCACTCGCTTTCCGGCCTGCCTGTCATTCGCTGTCATTTGTGTACATTCATGCGCTCAGTCATTCATTCATTCGTTTGCTATTAGTTTTACTTCAATATATTTATTTTTTTTATTCGCCCCCATATTTTGTGGCCCTGCTGGAGGATCCTTCGGCATAGCATCCACGCCCTCTGCCGTTGTCAATTTGATATGCCCCACTGCAATTTCCGTAAATTGCGTGTAAATCGTTTCAAATTTTCACTTGTCTACGTTTGATTTTGCCTGCACTCACAGACCGAGCTCGAGCCCCACGTAATTCAGCAAACATTTTTTCCATTATATTTTTGGATGGGGCTCGGCGGCAGGCAGAGACGCGTAAGCCAAATAAATCAATAAAAAATTATGCTATATAATGTATAGAAAGCGGGGCAAACTCGCTGGCAAAGGCAAAAGTAAACGAATCCCAAGCCACAGCGAAATGAAAAACAAACTGCCCGCCACTTTCGTCCTGTAAGATGCTAGTAAGGACACAGGACGATGGGGAGGAGCATGAGGACAAAGACGAAGACGAAGACGTTGCCAGCGAAATTTTAAACGGCATCTAAAGCCTGCAAATATGAAACTTATGGCAATAATATTGATGTCGTCTTTGACTCACCGAGAGCCCAACAGCCACGCCCACACACACACACACTGATATACAATCGCACCCTGCGCCCGTCTGCTGCTGCAATATAAAAGGATGCCCGCAGCATGAAAACGATAGACGCTGAGCGAAAAGGCTATGGATTGCCATGGCTGAGTGGAGAGATGCCCGGCTGGAGGCGGGAGGCGGGAGGTGGGAGGCAGGAGGCGGAAGAAGTTGTGTTATGGAACGAATTGCGATAAAGATAAATAAGCAGCGATATACTTGATGATGTCCTTGTTGCTCTTGTCGCGCTCACGGCTGCCATTGAGTTGTTGTTCTTGTTGTTGTTGTTGTCCTTCTTGTGTTTGTTGTTGTTGTTTTTGTTGCCTCTGTCTCTTTGCTGGTTTCGCTGGCGTTTAGGGTTTCCCCTATTGTATTATTTAAATTTGATTTTATTTCACGAAAATTGAGTTTCGTTTGCGGGCGTTTTTTTCTCTCTCTCTCTCTCTCTCTCTCTCTCTCTCTTTCTCTCTCTTTCTTCTTGTTCTGCGCCTTGTATTGTCCTTGCTGTTGCTCCTTATCTGAAGAGGCGCGGCATTTCTTGTTATCGTTTATTTTTAATGCAGCCGAAAGTTCGTAAACAAATTATAATATTGAACTTGTCATAGATACGCGCCCTATCAACTGTGTGTGTGTGTGTGTATCGCTCCCTCTCTGTGTCTCTCTCTCTCTCTCTCTGCCACTTCACTCTCTTTCCCCCATCAATGTTGTCTGATTTTGAGGTAGGTCCCAGGCCGACTAAGCGGATGATGTGGGTCAAATCAGCTTGGACATGATTTTGTGGCATGAAAGTTGATTTGCTGCCGTGTTGCCCCTTCGTGGCATGGCTATCAATTAGATCTGAAAGTAGAGCTCCCATACGTATGCATATAAAGTGGATTGATAAACTATTGATGCAATCTGAATCACTTGGTAATTAGAATCGAGTATCCTTTCACATTAGCACTAATTCAGCAGCAACTGGATTCCTGCTGACAGCATTCGATTTAAGCTCAAGCCATTTTTCAATTTCAGCTTAAGCTGCATCACAGATTGCAATTTTTAGGTTTTTTTTTCTAGCCAAGCGGCAAATTGACATCGAATTTTATTTAAAATGTGC
Organism: Drosophila arizonae; assembly: GCF_054131065.1. NCBI lineage: Eukaryota > Metazoa > Arthropoda > Insecta > Diptera > Drosophilidae > Drosophila > Drosophila arizonae. Next base: position 17,417,500 of record NC_142925.1, on the reverse strand, counting down.
ATTCTGCATTTTGGGATTACACATCTATCTATCTATTTTATTTTCCCTTTTCATTCAATTCTTTTCTTATTTTGTTGCTGCTGTGCAAATTCTGCCACTCAAGGAATTGTGAATTCCTCTCTGGGCCAGGCAAGCAAATTAATTGCAGCATCAGCTCAAAAAATATTTGATACAAATTCTGCAATTCTTACATGGAAATAGGAAACGGAATGAAAGAGTTGAAATACCAAGTTTTACTTTGGCATTTTTCCGTTGAGTTGGCATATTTTGTGCAACAGAAATTCTCTAGTCCATTCAAATGAAAGTAATTTAAGGACTTAAAGGCGAGTTATGCAGATTGGCTCGTCTGGCTTAGACTCGAAGCGAAAACAAAAACAAAACAATTAAAGGCAAAGATTTTCGCTTTCACAACAGAGTGACAGACTCAGACTCTCAGCCTAGAGCAACAATAGCTCTGAATGTCATTACTCTGTCGGCGACATCATTTGCCTCAGCCGCAGTCGCAGTCGCCTCGTCCTTAGATGACTTGGCATGCACTTTGACAATGGCAACGCCCTCGGCTCGCTCTTTTTTCTTTCTTTCCTTCTAAATTTCTTTCTTTTTTTTTTTTTGGTTAGCGCTTCCATATCCAAATTGGCTTACCACGCATAAACAGACTCGAGACTCAAAAGCTTGATACTGAAGACTTGCCCTCCCCAGCTGCGTGCCCCTTGCCACACTCGAGAGCTCAAGTTGCTGTGATTATCGTGCAATTTCGCTGGATGATGACAATAGCTGCCGCCTTCTGCCGCCGCCTCTGCCATTGCAGCTGCTGCTGCTGCTGCTGCAGCAGCTCCTGTCTGCTCCCGTCCTGTGTGCTGGCCGTGTCGTGGCATTTGACGTTACGTGTTGAGGCGTCGCCTTGCCGTGATTATCACTGCCTTACGCTTCAATGCATCTTTGCTACGTTCTATATATTCTATTTTTTTCTTTTTTTTTTTATAATTCTTAACCTGCCTGACTTGACTGCAGGTAGACAACCCCTGGCAGCGGCCACGGGACCACGACTTTGTCGTCTTCAGGTTCTGGTTCGTGTTCGGGTTTGAGTTCGTCCTTTGTGTGCGCTGCTTAACCTTGTCCTGTGCATTTGTGTCTGTGCATTTCATTTGAATGCCTCACAGTTGCATTTCCCACTCCCCCGGCGCTGCCTACGTGTGTCTCGCTCACTTTGCTTAATTAACGCGTTCACACAGACACGCACAAAGGTCGCCTAGTCGGGACTTTGACTCTTTGCCAATCATTGCTTCACCTCGCACCCGCCTCTGCCCTCGCCACGACCAAAAGATGACAATGCCAATAGAGACCGCATCGCATCGTAACGCAACGCAACGTATCTGTCACATCACGTCTTGGCATTTGGTTCTCAGACATCGATGGCATCCCATTTAAAGGCCACGTTGTGTGTGCCCTGTTTATTTAAGCAATGCCTCAGAGCAGCAGCCTCAGCTTGCGGGTTTTCCACAATGATATTTCATTCATTCTACCTTCTTCAGCTGTTTACCTTTTGCTCTCGTTCATAATTTCGTTTGCATGTTAATTACCATGATTATTGTGTTGCAGTCGTACGTTCTCCTTTTCGGGTACCCCATCAATGCTAATACACCTGGGAAAAACCACCTAAGACCCCAGCCAGAGACTCTATGGCACATTTTCTGAAGTGTGAGCCTGCTGGATTTGTTGGGCCTGCCGTGGTGTGTCTGGGAGTAGACAAGTGATTGGGCAAATATTATGCATGGGCAGCCGCTTGCCTCGGAAGACATTTAGAAATGTAAATATCAGTTGTTTAGGATAAACTCTCATATAGATAAGTTATATTAGATTCATATTAGATGTATTATGTGCGTATAATATGAGTAAGTATATGCAGGTATTCACAGCTTCTTTCTTAATGCACCTTTTAAATGATTGATTTAATAAATCTAATTGAAAAGAGATATCGGAAGGAATATGTAAATACAAGTTACTAATCTAAAATATATTTTAACTCAAATATTAGCTCACATAGATATTTTGAAATTATCTTATAATTTAGTAATATAAGATATTGAAATAATCTGTGAGTTATTATAAGCTACGTTTTTTTTTTTTTTAATTATTGCATCAGCTTGTAATAATACTATAATAATAATAAAAATACTTCAAAAATAAATTATATTTTATTAGTTAGTATTAAGACATTAGACTAGAAAATTACATTTACATTTATTTATTTTATTTTCTTAATTTTTTTTATGCTATATTATTCTATTCTATTAAGACATTAGACTAGAAAATTACATTTACATTTATTTATTTTATTTTCTTAATTTTTTTTATGCTATATTATTCTATTTATTCCCTGATCCCGTTGAAGTTGGGAAATCAGGGTATATTCTTATTTTTTTTTTTTAATTTTAATTAAAGAAAGTTATAAGAGACTATATATTTATTATTCAACTTGACACTTTTGAATTCTCACTAGGAAAACTTCTAACGCTGTTTTCCTTACATTTATATCTAATATATTTTATATTTATTACTATTAACAATTCATATATAAAATTAATAGTTTTTATGTTTTATTTCACATTCGAAAAAATATTATTATTATAATTTGAATATAAATTGCTTGTATACTACGTTGAATTAAGCACCTTAAGTAATATTTTTCAATTCTGCAATTTTAGAGTGCGTAAAACACTAACCATCGCTGGCTAATTATTTACAGTAGCTATTGCTCTATTGGTCTTTTATGAAATGCCTCGATTGCTTGATTATTTAAGCAAAGCAACGGGCGCGCGCTCTACATTTATTTTCAATTAAAACTTAATCGAAACCTCAACATATCAGATACCCTTCGCCACGCCCCTCCTTAATGCTTCCTGCCCTTATTTACTTCCTAGAGAGAGAGAGAGAGAGCAATAAACTTGTATTTGAACAACAATAAAAACCAAAATGAGAAAGAAAACTGCTTTTGCAACAATTATGCTATAATTTTGTGCAAAGCCACCTCCAATTCGCCTTCCCCTTCCTCTTCCCCTCTACTTTGCTCAGCCATTTGGCTTTATACGTTTTCTATTTCCTACCGCCATTTTAGCCCAACAAACAAACAAACTAACTCGAACAAAACAAAAAAGAGAGAAAAACAAACAGAGCGAGTGAAAGAGGAGGAAAAAATTGGAAAAACAGCGAAAACAACAAACTTAACAAGTAGTTTTTAATAAGCTGCCAAACGGCGCTTGGCTGCCTCTCAGCTGTGCGCCAAACAGCTACAGTGAAGCCCCCCTGCCAGCGACCATCAACCGTGGATGGGCAATCCGTTAGCGTTGACTTTGATTCTGACCAACGCTGGCTTTTGTTGATTTTTCCGCTTGCCGCTGAGAGTTGAACGAATGGACTGCGCCGGACGAGCTGTTGATTTTCTAGCCAATTTTCGGCTGCCCCGCCCCGCCCCGCCCATTTGCCACCTTATTGGGAAAATATCTAATTGATGCGCGGAAATGCAATAAGAGGATTTCGATTTGTTGTTGCAGCTTAGCGTACATTCTCGCTTTTATTTTTAAACTCTTATCAAATACAGCGAACGAAGATTTCAAATTAAAATCTGCGTTTGTAAAATCTGAGCTTTGTTTTTCATTCATTTTCATATTAACTGTTATTGCAGAGTTTTTGTGGAAATATGCACGAAATGAGTTTCCGGTTTGATAGAGCTCCAAAATCATTTTTTATACATATAAATATGTACATATATATATATATATATATATATGTGTGTGCTATGCCAAAGAGATTCATAGTCAAACAGGAGAATCAATAAGCTAAATCCACATGAGATTTTCAATTGAAAATAAAACTTGTAAATGCAAATATTATACGATATGTCAGCATATGCTAGAATGAATCAAATTTTTCATTAAATATTTCTAGTCGCTGCTCATTATTCATGCTGGCAGCAAATTCACCAAAATGCGAATTCCAATTGGAATTGCGAGTCGTATACTTAATATGGCTTTCGCTAGGTATCTCTCAACTGCATATACTTAACATCTCTCTCACATTACAATATTATTATTTGGTCTTATTTCATTATTTATACTCTTATAAATATTTTAAGCATTTTATTGCATTTCTCTTATAGTTTTTAGTTCTTCATCGGCAATTAATTATTCATGGATATTTATCAAGTTTTTTGTTCGACTTCCAAATGGAAAATATATAACTGAATTTCTGGCATCTCTGAGAATTCATAATAACATGCGAGTGTGTTGTTTTTTCTTCCTCTATTTTTATTTATTACTCTTTTTTAGCTTTAAGTCATCAACGAAATTAAGTGAAACCAAATGAAAAATTATTATTCACTTCGAAATGCAAATAGCCGAGGGTAAATTGTATTAACAACGATATAAATTGTTTAATACATTTTTTGCGCACGCCTTTTTTATTGGAGTCGAATAAGAGATTTCTATGCTTTTGAACATATTTTGTTTTGCGGCAGCAGCACTGTAAATAATTTAATTGTATTTGCTATTCGTATTCTTTTATTCATTGCAATTAATATAGCTGCACATTTGGCCGGCGGTGGAAAGGACAACAACAACAGCAAAAGCTGTTAACTGCACTTGTTTTGGTTTCTGGCCATCCACACACACACACACACACACACACACACACACACACACACACACACACACGCACAGGAAAAACAATTGTTGTAACCAGAAGATTTGCAGTTGCCAAATCGAGAACGAAAAACTAATGAAAACAAAATAAAGCGCGTTAAGCAAAGTGAAACGGGCAACACGCACACACACAAACACTGCTGAAAATTATCCCTGGGTCAAAATGCAATAAACACACACACACACACACATGCATACATACAAGCGTGGCGAAATGTTGAAAAGAAAAACAAAAGTAAAAAAGAAACGAAATGAAGAAAAAACCAACAACTAACGGCTGGCCCAACAGACTGAATCCTAAACGGAAATGTCGATATATAGTAAGCATTGCGACTGCAGAGCCTGGCAGCAGCAGCAGCAGCATCGGCATCGGCATCGGCAAATGGCAGAGGACACACTCACACAATATTCCAGTTTACAGCTTAAACATATGACCGAAAGGTTCACTGACCACGCTGACCAGAGATGGAAGCGTGACACGAACAGAAAGCCGACCATAGTATATACATATAGTATATATATAGATATTAATATCAACAGATGCTAACCTGATCATTCTCTCAAGCCTACTTTGGAGTTCAGTAAAGCCTCGAGACAAGCTCTACTTTGCATAAATACTACTACATTTTGAAATAAATGAAAATCAGTTTGCAAACGTATTCGTTTATAATAAAATATTATTTAATATTTTAAATTATATACATTGAATATTATATAATATTAAAAGACTAAATAAGCCAGCTTTAAGAGTTGATAATCAGTGAAAAATGATTCACGCTTGTGGATGAATCATCAATAGGCGGACTCTTCTTCATCTGGCCTAGCACTTGTGAAAACACGACCGTCCGCCTCAAGCTTCAAACTCAAAGTGTTCTTAGTATTGATACATAAATGGAGAGCATGGTGTTAGGGGAGAGTGCGTGCCAATATGTCTGTTCCTTCAGATTCAAGCGTTCCCATGGAGCCTATTCTCTCAAATTCATTAGCAGTCATACAAATAGCTTTTCTCGAATTATACCTACCTTTAGCATGATACAGAACTCAGTCCAATTTCAAATAGAACGCTCCAATTGCGGCTCTCACGCGCTCATCTCTGGGCACAACATGTCCCGGCGACAACTTATGTGTCCGAGTCGAAAAAACCGCCATATTGACCAACTGAGTGTAGTGTGCAGTGAGCAAGCATTTGCAGATGGAGCGAGCGGACAAGCGCGGATCGGCCGGATGACTCGGGCTTTTTGTGGGATGGGTAGGCGAGTGGGGAGGGGGATGTGGGGATGCTGCCCACTCGTTTTGTTTTTAGCCAAAGTGAGCGCGAACTGTGTTGACAAACGCGAATGGTTAGTGTGTGTGTGTGTTTGTACATATGTATGTGTGCCTCTCTCTCTCTCTCACTCATTCTCTCTGTCTCTCACTCTCTTTCTCTCTGTGTGTTGGCAATTCAAAATGGCATGCACTTCACTAAAAACTGCGCATTTCCGGTCAAAATGACGACGACGCGACTGCTGACAACGCCAGCCGCATGTTTGCGTGCCCCTCGCCCCCATTCGCTCACTCACTCTCTCCCTCTCCCTCTCCCTCTCTCCGTCTCTCTCTCTCTCTTTACCTATCAATGATGCGCTATGTGCCGTAGGGCATTCCTAGTTGGTTAGCGCGTCTGTGTGTTGGTAAAGTTTTTTACAGCTTTAATAGTTCCACTTGGCAGTTTTGCGTCCCAAAAGTTTTGCGCCAGCGCTGCGCCAAAGTGCGTCATAAATGTGTGTAATAAAATATTTACTTTTCTTTTATAGAACACATCGGCTTAGAAGGGCGCGTGCCATAAATTAGGTAGACCCAGAAGAGAACTATGAAAGAAAAAAGTTTAAATAAATAAATATTTGTTTGCTTAGTTGTTTTTTTTTTTTCTGTTTCTTTTCCTCGTCTCTGTTTCGTTTGTGAAGAATGGAAATAGAACTGGCGCATTAAATTTAATTTTCAAGTTGTTGCCAGGAACAGGCCACAGAATCGCATCCCCATCAGGCAGACAATAGCAACAACTGACAACTTTTCACTAACTTCCAGCACTTTTCTGCTGTTCTATAAGGAAGACGGTACATATACATGTACATATATACACATTGTTCAGCCCCTGTGCCGGCGTTTACTTTGTTTACCAGATTTACATTCTATTTCTTTTTGATAAAAGAATTGTCGTAGCACTTTTAAAGACCTGCTCCCAGTTAGCCCCGAAAATAAGTTTGAGTTTGACGTGCGTCTGCCGGGTTTCGGGCAAACTCCGACCCTTCAAGTGCATGTCAGTCACACAATGCCCCCACGTCTAGCCCCACCCGCACCCACACCAACAAAAAAGAGAGCAAAAAGAAAATAGAAACCGGGACAAGCTGGGCAAAAAAAAAAAATAAAAGAGGAGAATTCGAGTAACCCTGAAAATTTGCTCGTCAACTGAGCTTAGTTGTGGGGACTTAGTGGGAACGAAGGTAAGGGACGCGGGTGGGGGGTAAGGGCAGCGGAGTAAAGGGTTGCTTGAGCTTGTAGCAACAGAGAGAGAGGCAGAGAGATGGAACGCTTGGAGTGGACTTCCAAATGCGTAGTTGTCGCACAGAGACTCGTTTCTGGATGAACGGGGGGAGGGAGGTCCACCTGCCTGCAACTGGTTGGCGGGTGGAACTATAATTGGCTGTAGCCAATGTTAATGCCGGCTCAGCTATAGCCGTTGTTAAGGGCAAAATGATGACAGCTTATGGAGTTGAAGCACCCCCAAGGCCAAAGCCCAAACATATTCTCGAATGTTGTCGACAGTTGCAAATAAATCGAAAAATAATGGAGTTCGGCGAACGAAATTTTCTGTTATAAATGGAGGCGAAAACAGATTGTGCTTGGGGTGACTTTAAAGAGATTCCTCTGATATAATAGTATTAAATGCTTAAAGTGAAGCCTTGAACCCAGACCTAGGACTTTTCATTAAATTCCTGGAAATTTCCAACAAATTTAACAAATCAATGAAAATTAATTAGCGTTGAGAATTCCAGGAACTACGAAGCTGGGTACATCATTTCGACTCATTGGAATTTAAGCTGCATGCAAAATAATTTAATATGGCCATATATACATATATTTAAAGAACATTCTATAGAAAATATACATTTCTTAAACTTCTAAAAAGCACAAAATAAATGTTTAATTTACCTATAAAATATATTGAATTGTGCAATAATCTCTTTAGATATTTTCCAATAGGTACTATATTATTACTAGCTAATAATAAATAGATTTGCAATAGTCTTAATACTCCACTCGAAAACACTCTCTCTACTCTCCACTTGAAAACAAGCCATGACAAGCAGTTCTTTCGTGAAAATGAATAAGCAATCAATTTTCCACGAACTACGAAGATGGCAAAACTATTTTTTTTTTTTTATATACACATAAATTTCATTCTATTTATTAAATAGAAGTATCAATGCGTCATATATTCTTGTAGATATGACACAAAAAAATATTCATTTTATTTTTTATTTGATTATAAATATTGATGATAAATAGATAATCTTCAAAGGATGCCAAGGCTAAATTCCTGGAAATTAAGAAAATGTAAGTGTTCCAAGAACTTCAATGTTGGGGAAACTATTCATTGATGAATTTGAGTAACGTCAGATGCATAGCAAATTTATTTATTTATTCAATTTATTAATATATTACTAAAAAATTCCAATATCAAATTTTTTTTTATAAAAAAAAAAAGGAAAATTTAGATGTAGATTTGATTGCAACTAATAAATAGTTTAGCTCTCTGCTCGATAGTCGATCATCAATAAATTTACTTCTTCAATAGTTTAAGGAGTTTTCCAATAGATTGAAGCCGGAAGCAAGAGCTGAGCATAAGCGAAGCAAACTTCAAGTATTTCTAAAGTTTGGCCCATTTTGCAGCTTAAATTTGCACAATTTGAGATAGGCGAGCGCTTGCTTTAAGGCGGCTAACGGCGGCCAACAACGTTGGCCGGGCCCAATTGATTTAGACCAACTCTTTCATTTTGCTCGCTGGCAAAGTTTGTT